>NC_056572.1:17120656-17285656 GCF_018340385.1 Cyprinus carpio | reverse complement strand
AGGCTGCCAAACCTGTTAAACTGGAAATGAGACAAAGAGCAGGAAATTCTTCACTGGTTCCAGACAAATTCAGTATCAGTGTCCAACAAGTTTGTAAAGAGAAACGTTCAGCAAAATATTTGCGGAAACGTCATTTCTTTTAATATCTTTGTTTTCAAATAAAATTTCAGTTATGATCACTTAAGCACAGCATTTATATGTTTGTATGTTATGTTTTTCATCTCTATTCTATTGTTTTTATTTCTCTAGATTCCACATTTTATTATTCTTTTTGTCTTTTTAAAACACCCTATCAGTCTTTCAATGTTTGTACACGTTTTCAAACGGATTAATTTTTATGTCAACAACCACTGGTCACGTGACCGAAACAGCCGCGTTCAAGTGACACTTTTACCTGTTTCCATTGATCTACCTTTACTATGTTTTTGTATTACTGGCTTTCTCGCGGTGGACAGCGGCTGGACAGATGCGTGTGTGAATGAGATGTTCTGTGTGAAGATCAGGCTCACCTGAGGTCAGGAGCATCAGAAGCAGCGCAAACACGATCATCCGTCTCATAATGATCCAATGAAACTCCAGCAACCTCGAAACGAAACCAGCGCGAGTGTAACTATGATGAAAGTGACGGATGAGCAGCTCAGTCAAAACTGCATTTTATCTAAGACGCTTTAACATTTAGCTGTGTCTTTCTCAGAGGCCGGTTTGTGTTTTATTTGCTCCACTTTTCCTCCCCCTCGTCATCACCATTTCTCCACCCCTCCAACAGGTGCATCCCATATCGCGCATGCGCACAGGTAACATTCCTCTTTGGGTTTTGACCATAGTCTATTGTTTTAACTATGGCTTTTTTTTTTTTTAAATGCCAAAACACTTAATAACAAGCATATAACCACAACAACTTCAAAAACAATACAGGACAAAATACGAAAAAATTATACAAGATAAAAAGTTAAAAATAAATGAATAAATAAAACTACGAACAAACAAATAAATAACATAAACCATTAAACATTTAACGCAGCTTGCATCCTTGGTGTTGCATTACCGCCATCTTCTGGAGCTACTTCCCATGTACCGCATCTTGTTTTCAGACTCTTGATATTAGCAAAAGTATACAAGACCTAGAGGCGAAACTCTGATGCTTTTGGGGTAACAGCCACTAGCTGGCGCTTTCGGTAGCGCGGCCGCCATTTAGGGGTGAAAATTCCAATTTAATAACAGCACAGATGAAACGGACAGAATAACAACGAAAGATAGGTCAAAGTGGAATAAAAGAAAGCAGTGTTGGGCTATCCACTGCAAAAACTATCAGTGTGACAGTAAAAATATTGCCTTTCATCGTTTTGTGTTTTGAAGTGGGAAGTAGGGCTGACTTATGCACCTGCTAACTTTAAAGTCCACGTGAACCGGAAGTTGCTGCTGACTTTATTTCAGTGTAGTGCATATTTCCCGATATTTCCATCTGAAACGGGACATTAAACAGAGGTCACGGTTTTGTTTGCGCTCCTGGTCTCTGTCTCTCACTCATAGCAATCTAATGGTTGAAGGAGTGCGTTTCTGCCCAAGCCGACAAACTGACGTCATCAGAGAAGGAACGCCATTCCAGAGCGGAAGTAAATATTCAGATTTTGATTAAAGATTATGAAGACAATTTTTTTTCAGCAGATTGACTTAATTGTTTACATCAAGACTAGCAATGTGCGCTAGTAAAGTAAATAAAGTCATTTAATGTGACTTCAAACTATTTTTAGTCTAGTAGCCTAGTAAACTTAAGTACTTTTAGGAACTGCAGGTCCTAACCATAGAAACCATAATAATGATTTATATAGATAAGTATAAATGCAACTTTACACATTTACAATTACTTACTATATTATTATTTACTATTATTCCACTAGGTCTGAAGTATGTATTGTATGTTTTAATCCCCTGGAACACACTACAAACATGTTGATCTAGATTAGGTGATGCATTGCTGTGTCTCCGTCATAATTAAATAATTAAACAACTTTGGAGAAAGTGGCTGTAAGTTACGTTTTTTTTTTTTTTTTTTTTTTTTTTTTTTTTTTTTTTTAACAGTCTTCCTTTAACGGACATTAATATAAGACAATACTGCAAAAACAGATTACTGTCAAGTTGTTTGTTGTGTAGTTGTATATAATCACGAGAGAACACATTCAGGTAACTCACAAGCCCTGTGTCTCAATTCTCATACAATCCATCCTAATAAAGTATGTGAGATTAGAATAAGTATGTTGAATAGAGTATGCCAAAAGTCCCCGGATGGTCTACTATTTCAGGTCGATTTTTGAAGTGTGGATCCATGCACACTCTAATGGCTAAAATTGCCCACAATCTATTGCGCTTTTATAAACATCCATTTGCTCGTGAACTTTTAAATGCATCATTATGCAGAAAATATGAGCAGAGTTATCCACATGAAAGAACAGTGACTGGCAGATCATCGTGCCACTTCTTTTTTCTCCTGTAAGGTAGGAAGTTAAATGAAATGAAATGTGGAGGATGTTAACTGTGACAAGATGATTGACAGGCCAGTTTACAGTGACAGGGTGCGTGTAACAGGTGCGACACAGCGGTCCTTTAAGGCGCAATTGTGTGACGTGATAGTCGGTGCGTTACAAACGAGATATATCGCCCTCCGAATGGGCACTTGGGAGAGAAAACCAATCATGGCCGCCATATTGAAGGGTCGTTCCAAACCGAAGTGCTCAAACCTGGCCACTTCAAAGGGCCCTTCGGAATGAAGGATTTCGAAGGGTACAACTGATGGACACTTCGGGCTCCTATGATCCTTTGAGCAGATTTTTTGCACGATGCATGTGGAACACACACCACTATTATACATTATTTATTTAACACACATACCTATTTACATTTTACATTTGCACATATCATATCTGTACATACATAATTGTCTATATTATATATATTGTGTTTTTGCTTTTTTTGTACTTTGTCTATTTCTATATTATTATATATTTTTTTATTATCTATGTCCTGTCTTGTCACTATCATTCTGTTGCACTGTGGAGCTTCTGTCACTAAAACAAATTCCTCGTATGCGTAAACATAACAGGCAATAAAGCTCATTCTGATTCTGATGATGATGGTGCCTCCGTGTGGGCATGTGATGATGCAGAAGGGCACTTCAAGAAACAGTTGTTAGGTCCCCTACACCCTTCAACCCTTCACTCCGGAGGGTAAACCCTTTGAAAGGATTAGGGCATAGAGATGAGCCCTTCCGAATGGAACGCAAGGTGAATGTCCCAAAGCTTGCCTACTCTTCTATTACACACTCAAAAGTGTGTACTTTTTCTTCACCAAAAAAGTACATACTTTAAGGGCGTAGTAGTAGGCACACTGAGATGCAGGGATGCATCTCATTACTAGCACTGCATGTCTAACACAACATTCTTCTTTTCTCACATGCATACCAGTTCCCACATAATACAACAACTCTCTCTTGTGGGCATTTACCATTCAACATTGTTTAGTGAACACAACACTGTTATATTCCTGTTATATATTTATTGTCCAACATTCCTAATTTTTCTGTCATTAATTTAATTTTATTTATTGATATTAATTCAGTGTTTATAATGCTAACATTTGAACTTAAAATATTTTTAACCGAACCTGACATGGTTTCTAGAGCAAAAGGTTTTATGAAAAAAGGGAAGACTTTAAAATAAAGTCTGTACAATAAACTGTTAAAAGGATTTGATGATCACTAGTCTAGTGATTGTACGTTATTGTTGTCATTATTCAGGCTGTATTGCAGCTTTAATGTATGTTTTTTTTTAAACAAAGCAGCTGATCTTTGCCATAGCGAAAGCTAGAATCTAGTGGACTGCTGAGTCGCTTTCACCCCAAAATGGTGGAAGCGCAGGGCTGCTGCTGGGCGCAGATGTTGCAATGGAACGTTCTACAGAGTTTTGCCTCTTGGTCTTCTATACTCTTTGATATTAGTCCCATTTTAATTAATCAAATATTTATTTCCTTTCCCAGTCCTACTGCAATCTAGTATATTCTTTACCCCACTCCCTGTTAGTCCCATGTGTTTTATCACGACCATCCTTCGAATCCACATTTTCCACAGTAAGTCTCAAGAACGCACAGCAGCACCTTTCTCTTTGGAGTGTTACAAGCTCTTGGTGCATAAAGAAGATCTGTAAAGTTGCAGACTAAAGTCTCTAATCCAAAGAGAAATTCTTTATAAAAGTTAAGAGTTAACCACATCCCCCTACAACAGCTCATTCTAACACGCCCCCACATGTCTACATCACTGTGTGGGAAGATTTACATAACACAGCCCAAATGTTCACACAAAGAAAGAACTAGGCGTAACTTTTATTTTCGCTGTAGTATTGTTGTTGCCGCCACTGCCATGTTGTGGAGACGCTTTGTGTTTTTCGTTTTGAAAGCGAAACTACTTTGTTTGGCCTTCCAAAAGAGGATGATATCCACTTCATCATGCCTAGAGCTGATCCGTGCTGGTCGCTGAGGAAATACATCAACTTTGCACTGTGGATCGCCGTATCAGCTTTCACTGTGGATGAAGCGAAGTCCAGCCCGGGGTCGTCACATGTGGTTGCCGCGAGCCTGCCAGCCACTCCGTTCTCAAGTCTTCTGGGAGTTCCTCACTCAACCCCAGCATACGTGATGCTGTGTGATGAATTTTATGGAGGACTGTTTCCTGACCTTGCAGAGTAGCTTAAAATGGGTCTCAACCCAAAGGCTGTTCTATAAAGTGAGGCAGTTCCAACTTTGCAAGGACACTTTTGTGAATCATTACCCTACATTTTTTTATTTGGATAAATAAAACATTTTTTTTCCAGTGTAGCGCTTGTTGTTTGTCGTTTCTCCAATCACAAATGCAGACATGGTTTCATAGAGGAGAAACAATAATGTACAATATGTGGAAAATGTTTTTTTTTTAACCTTAAACCATGTAAACACATTTCATTACACAAAATACACAAAATAATGTTCTTTTTTTAGCAATGTCATATGACTCCTTTAAGGCCGTTTCACACTGAGCGCGTTCAACAATTTTTCCTCAGATATGTATCTCATAAATAGATTTAACATCATCTGCTGCTCAATATACAGCATTAAATTAAGATAAACAAGGTTCTACACCAGAAAAAAACTATCTATAGCCTAATAAGAATAGGCTACATCTTAAAATATAATTACAAACCCGATTCCCAAAAAGTTGGGACACTGTACACATTGTGATTAAAAAAGGAATGGAATCATTTACAAATCTCATAAACTAATATTTTATTCACAATAGAATATATATAACATATCAAATGTTGAAAGTGAGACATTTTGAAATGTCATGCCAAATATTGGCTCATATTGGATTTCATGAGAGCTACATGTTCCAAAAAAGTTGGGACAGGTAGCAGTAAGAGGCCGGGAAAGTTAAATGTACATGTAAGTAACAGCTGGAGGACCAATTTGCAACTTATTAGGTCAATTGGCAACATGATTGGGTATAAAAATCGCCTCTCAGAGTGGCAGTGTCTCTCAGAAGTCAAGATGGGCAGAGGATCACCAATTCCCCCAATGCTGCGACGAAAAATAGTGGAGCAATATCAGAAAGGAGTTTCTCAGAGAATAATTGCAAAGAGTTTGAAGTTATCATCATCTACAGTGCATAATATCATCCAAAGATTCAGAGAATCTGGAACAATCTCTGTGCGTAAGGGTCAAGGCTGGCAGACCATACTGGATGCCTGTTATCTTCGGGCCCTTAGATGGCACTGCATCACATACAGGAATGCTACTGTAATGGAAATCACAACATGGGCTCAGGAATACTTCCAGAAAACATTGTCGGTGAACACAATCCTCCGTGCTATTCGCCGTTGCCGGCTAAAACTCTATAGGTCAAAAAAAAAGAAGCCATATCTAAACATTATCCAGAAGCACAGGCATTTTCTCTGGGCCAAGGCTCATTTAAAATGGACTGTGGCAAAGTGGAAAACTGTTCTGTGGTCAGACAAATCAAAATTTGAAGTTCTTTTTGGAAAACTGGGACGTCATGTCATTCGGACTAAAGAGGACAAGGACAATCCAAGTTGTTATCAGCGCTCAGTTCAGAAGCCTGCTTTTTATTCACAATTTGTAAAGTGTTCCTTTTTTGGAATCGGGTTTGTAGAAGTACAATATGCAACAAGCTACACTTGAAAATGTAATTATTAATGTATTTGCCAACCCACTTTAAACCATCATTGAGTGCTTGTAATAACTTCCGAACTTGTGATTTAAAGTTTATTTTAATTCTATGATAAGCAAACACATGCACTCTGTTTAATAATGCTACACTGCTAATTTTTGTTATAAACATCCTTTATTGCTATAAAAATACCATGAGCTGCATACAAAACACATACAGAAAATATATCGTCATAAACGTGTCTATTTGCTTTCATATTTCATGTGTAGAAACATGAACGGCCCGTGTTTTCACTTTGCGAAACTGAAAAGATTTGTCGAACTGGTGCGAAAAAAAACATTCGCATTTTCGGTGCGCTAATGTTCGCGATCTATGTGGAAGCATTCATAGAAATCTATTGTTTTATTCCAGTGCATTATTATCATTGCGTCCGATATTCATTTAGCTTTTTCGCGCTCAGTCTGGAAAGGCCTTTACATTAGCATCACTGCTGGTGTATGATAAGACAGCAAATGTAAAGTGCTGTGTGCTCTAGAAAAGATTGTCTAATTCTTTATCATGACTTTCACTCAACGTAAGAACACATGCTTTGAAAGAAATACATTCAGTCTATGCCAGCTCAATCCATATAAACAAACTAGCACGTACGTTTTAAGGATCCAGTAAACCTGAGAGGAATCAGAACTGAAGGTGACATTCAACATAAATGGAAAAGCTTTTTATAACAAAAACTCAACAAACATTCACTCACCACCAGAATGCATAAATGGCAAAATGGTAACACTTTAGAATACTGTTTCGTCATTAATGAATAACTACACAAGAACACATGTAACACAATATTAGCACTCTAGTAACTTCTAGTAACAAGAAATTCTGATTAATGAATTAGTAAGTAATAGTGCTTAATCTAATGTGGTAGGCCACTATTAATCAGGAGCTATTATTTTTTTCATACCTTCCCAAGAACCACTAAGAACTACTGTAAACAGATTCATAATTAAAATAAATAATGCATAATGTATAATTAATTCTAAAGTGAAGGTCATGGTAACCCATTAGTGATTACCAAAATCTTCAGAAGGAATTAATTACTTGGATCAGTATTCTAAAGTGAATAACACGATAAGTCTCTAGTAATTACTGAAATCATTGAAAGCTTTTGAGGTTTTTGTAAGATTCTGGATAGCAATTCCTTTTGCCAGATTTGGTAACACTTGAGTCATTACTAGTGGGTTACAGAGATCATGTCCCCTTCGAAATCCTTCATTCCGAAGGGCCCTTTGAAGTGGCCAGTTTTTAGCACTTTGGTTTGGAACAACCCTTCAATTGGCCAGCCATGATTGTTTTCACTCCGAAGTGCCCTTTGGAGGGTGATATATCCCGTTTGGAACGCACCGACAGGCAGCTGCACATGCGCACTGGCTGATTTAGCCTAAAAAATATGCTTTTTTATAACGCTATTTGAGCAAAAGTAATAACATTTATGACACAGTTGTTGTCAGATTTCTTTGGTGATTTCAAATATGAAATTTAATCGTAAGCTTAGTGAACGGTTTTGGAGAATTTGATGTTTCCCCATTCAAAGAGATAGGATTTGCACTTGCATGCCCGAGAGGCGTTTCAAAGATGGCAACTGAGTGACATGACTTGTCTTAAAAGGACTTTGCTATTACACACTAAATCATTAATCAGAGTTTCTTGTTAGTTAATAGTAGTTACTAGAATTGTATTAGTGCACTAGTTATTTATTCCTGTGTAGTTATTCATTAACGACAGAACAGTGTTCTAAAGTGTTACCCAACAAAACTTTTACGTGAATACATTCAAATAAGTTAATATCAACATCATAAACAATATTACAGTTCTGGTTGTTTGATTGTTAGTTTAGGGCACATTTGTTTTTCGTTCATCTACCACAGGCCTCAGATCAGTGAAGCTATGTTCAGTTTTTGATGAAGTTCCTCATGTCTCCAGCAGACGGTGTCAGTGTCTCAGTCACCAATTGCAATACGACTTGAGTACAAGTCTTAGAGTATCTGATTTTAACAGTACTTAAATATTTTTCTTATATTGTTCTCATACTGAACGTAAGCTCAAAGATCCATTAGCCCTCAACATCTAGAGAAATACCAGTGAAAAACAAGAACTATTTGATTTGTGAGGAGAGCAATCAAATTTATTTTCTACAATCAAAATAAAACTGAACACCTCAAAATTCCAAGAAATCAATGTTAACACAACCGCCTCTTCAACGTTTACAGACACTCAAGTCTCAGTGAAGAACAACTGCAAAGTAAAATTAAAAAGTCAAAGCCTTCTTGCACTAGGCATGCTGGTTGTCCTGATCTCCTATAAACACCAGTGATTCACAACTACATGCTAATGCATTTGCATTCACATAAAGAAGCCTTGTTGACAAGTTTCAGTTAGTAAGGGTAAAATGCACAAAATATAGTAACTTTAATGCCCTGTACATAGCAATATTGCTTTTTTTGTAGGAGAAATAAACAGCTGCAGAAAAAGTTAGGTACCATGCAAAATGAAATGAGTAATTGTAACGCTCGTTAAAAATGTAGTGGAGTAAAGATTACATATCTGTTCAAAAATGTAGTGAAGTAGAGAGAAAAAGTTGCTAATACCTTTGATACTCCGTAAAACTACAAAGTAGCCAAAAAGATACTCAAGTACAATAACAAATTACATTTACTCAAATAATTTACACTACTGTTGCGGATGTGCAGCGTCTGTTTTCTGCTTTTTAAATTGTGGCAATCGACAGGCTTACACACAAACTTTAAATATGAGGAGCAAAATAAAATTGGGTATCAGTAATCTCATGGACCATCAGAACGGGTGTGATATTTAAAGTGAAGTGTGGCCAGGAATGATGACCCATACTCGAAATTTGTGCTCTGAATTTAACCCATCCAAGTGTGCACACACACAGTAGTGAACACACACACACCGTGAACACACACTGGGGGCAGTTGGCAGCCATATTGCTTAAGGGTCTCATATCAGTCTGGTATTGAGGGTGAAAGAGAGCGCTGGTTATTCACTCCCCCCACCAACAATTCCTGTCGGACCTGAGACTCGAACCCGCATGCCAGCCAGCAAAGGTCAAAGTTGAACTGTTTCCTCGTGTATGGTCAGGATGTGCTAGACATCCATTGCTTTTCCTTTCTGTCTGCAGATGCATCTGGTACACTGGATCACACACTTCACAGATCAAAACTGCTGTGATTAGAGTTTAGATGTGTGGCACTGATGAGAAGACACTTTAATATGAGATGTAAGCTGAGTGTGACGTAAAGCTCCACTCTGAGGCATGAGCGAGTCATTCAGCCACATTCCTCACATTCCTGCAGAAAACCATCACATGACCACAGGAACCACCAACGTAGCCTCACAGCCAGACACAGGGAATACTGAAGACCTCAAACACCACAGCCGTTTATTTGACTGAGCCGCTCTGGCAGCGTGAGGCATCTGTGAGGGGACAAAACTGTCCCCAGAATTAACCCAGACAAAATCTCTGAGGCCACTTTGGGACATTGTCGTGTTAAAATGATTTATAAATTAACAAATAATGTTGTTTTCTTCTAACAGAAACAGAGAGTTAGTCTGTAGTCATTATGATTAGATTTATATAGAAATAACAGAAAACCACAGTATGTCCTCATTTACACAGCCATGTTATTTTGAGTGTGTGTGTGCTTGTTTAGCTATACTTGTGAGGGCAAAATGTCCTCACTTATATATTGAAAGATCAATGATCAACCTGCTAGTGAGCACGTTTTACTGGTTTTCATTAGTTAAAAGAGGTTATAAATCAGAAATTTCATGTTTCTGTTTGAATCTAGTGTTTTGCATGTTTCTGTGATGGTTGTATTGTAGGGATGAGTTAGGCCATAGAAAATATCATCAAACTGATATAAAAAAAACAATGGAAGTCTATGAGATAAGCTCACTAACATAGTGAAACAAATGTGTGTGTGTGTGTGTTTGTGGTTTATGAGGAAACAAATTTGTATAATGACATGGGTATGACATAGGTATTACAGTATGAAGTTGGTTTATGAGGACACTTCCTGTGTCCCTGTAATTCAGGCTTAAAAAACATAAGTTTTCTTCTGCAATGGTTTTTTTCTGCGAGGGGTAGGTTTAGATGTAGGGTTGGTGCAGGGCGATAGAAAATACAGTTTGTACAGTATAAAAAACATTATGCCTATGGAGAGCCCCGTAAACCAAATATACCAACATGTTTTTGTGTGTGCGCGTGCGTGAGGTTTCCATCTCAATACTGATGTGCTTCAGTGCGTCACTATTGTCTGAACAATGAACAAAGACTTTCATGACACACTTATTTACACTGATTTACACCGACACAAACACAAGAGTCATAATGCTGTAGCAATATAACAATGTGATGCTACAGAAAAAAAAAAACACTGCATAACATGAGTTTGCTAGGATTAGAATGTCAAGTTTTTATTGAAATTCATTTGATGTAGTTAACATGGTTGAATCTGCATACAGCTAATATACATATTTCATAAGGCAGCAAATGTGAAAAAATGTAAACAGTTGCATTAACATGATTTTCAGTCCTCATGGCAAAATTGTAATTATATAGACCATTTCCTTAAGCATTTGGATAAAAGCACTTTGCTTGATACAGCTACCTTATATAAACATAACCATTTCAAGATAAAAGAAGACTAGAGTAAGTAGTTGGAGACTGGTGAAGTAGGTGAAGAACTAGGTGAAGACTGACATCTGACACAGTGATGTCAGTCTGAGAGCAATACAAATGTCATCTAATGCCTGATCGCCAACAGAACCAACACAAGAATGATGAGCTCATCGTCCCGTGATGTCACCGCTTGGTGTGTGCAGTGTCCGCGTGTCTCCAGTGCATATACATCACACTGTTACTATTGACACTAACTTAAGGTACCACAGATAGCAATGACTGAGCCTTTACAAGATAAATGATTATACGTGAGGCTGGTTTTCAGTACTAATACTGAAGTGTTTCACTCGAGTCAGCTGCACATTGTACTTTTTTTAGTCAGAAATCTTTAACTACATGATCCAGATATGTGCTTCAGTGAACTCACAACCAACAGTAATTCAATGAAAATCCTTTCTTGTTTATCTAATATGATGAGATTGGTTGATAATTAATAAACCACTGGAACCAACTGACTCCCTGTAATCTTGTTCTGTTTATCTTTAAGTCTTTGCTCAGCTTTGCATATGGAAACCAGTGTCATCCCTAAAGACACACAATATTATCATTTGTTACTTTGAAAAATAAATTAACTGTATCGTACAACACTAATAAAAGCATGAGTGTATAACTAGATCTACAATAATATTAATGTTATGTGCAAATATGTGCAAAAGCACAGTTAGCTAGCACAGCAGTTAGCAAGTGTCTTGTTTTTTATGAACATGTTTACTGATATAGGTTGTCAGAATGTAACAATTTAGCAAATTCAAAAATCCATTCATATGGAGCACTTTAAGATTATATACATATAAGTGAAAATACTGTGTCCCATATGTAAGTAAAACTGGTTTTGATAGGGCAACCATGCTATCCTCATATATTACATCCAATAACGCTCAATGTAAACATCATCATTTCACTGTGGCAAATGTTTTCATCAAATACAAATCCATTAAACTGTGAGGAAAAGTCTCTTGTCCAGTGAGCCTCATGAATGAATACTCTATATTTTCTCCAAGCTCAGTGTCAAAGCTGTGAGCCATAGGGTAAGTTATATTTCAATACTCATGTTCAGACCTCACAAACCTGCCTTCCACAGCGCTAGTGCTCCACTGGATCAGTGCGTGTTGGCGGTGGAGTTTTTGCAAGCGTGGTGACTTCCCCATTGTGTATCTGAGACATCAAACTACAAGCGAGTCTCTGCTCAGAAGAGTGCTCTGTTCAAAGAAAGGACAGAAGAGTGAGCAGAACAAGCAAGCAAAGCTAGCTTTGTTTGAGTAGATTAGTCTTGTCTAGCAGTGAGAGTGGCAGAGAGTCGGCAGGTGAAGCGCTGTCAGTGATTATTGTGGAATTATTAGGACCAGACATGTATGTTATACATGTACATTATACTGAAACAACACACAAAAAATAAAAAGAAATAAAGTCCAAACCTGAAAAGCTACATGATTCTCCAAGTTGCACTCAATAAGATTTCCATCTGTATTTATGCACATAAATGGAGCGCTTTAACTTCTACGGTGCCTCTGGCGAGTGTCTACATTTTACAGTTGGATCTAATTTAATGAATACAAGTTCAAACTTTAAGCACTACAGTAGCATCTGTGTTTTGTAAAAACATAAACATCTTACAGTGGAAGTCTGTGGGCAATATGTGGTGTGTAAGTGCGCAACTGTGTTTCAAACTGAAGGACGGGTGGACACACTGAACACACACTGACTCCACTACATTCCACAAAGAATTTGAAACAAATACGTAAGTGTACTGTGCATTATAATGTTTGCTTTCTGGCACACACATTTTATCAATGTCATATCCTGACCTTTTTGAATTCTTTTTCTATAGTCATAACGTTTCTTAGAGGTTTTATAGCTTCAAACTAGTGCTTTCTTGGACCACTGTAACGTTAGTTGTGTTAAGAGTATATATACGGTTTAAGCTGTGCTCCAAATACATTTTGGGGAGGAATTAAGCAGCAAGCAGGTAGAGATGGGTTTAATTTATTTACATTTTTGTTACCTGTATACATCTTATTTTCTGTTGTCAAATCGAGGTACAAATCGAACCGTGATTGAAAGACCTAGGTCGGAATCAAACTGCACACTTTGTTCATCAAAAAATGTCTACAAGAGATACGAATGAAATAAATGGTAAGGATGATGACTGACAGGAGGAAATCTTATAGAGTGCTTCTCTGGTGAAATTGGATTTATGGCTAATGTTCTGCATTCTCTCTTGTACTGGATCTTTTAATGACTGTTTTCAACTAATCTTTTGAGGTCTTTTTTCTTTTTTCTTTTTTAAATTACTTCAAAATTTTTACAAACATATTTCCAATAATGTTACTAATTGTGTTGGAGGGTTTCAGGACTACATTCTTCACTTCCCTGTAGATAAACACCTTTCTACTGCTTTGCTTTGATTGAAGTGGCTTCAGTCTGTGGAACCTCTGTACTTTTCTTTCACTCCACTAATGCATCCATTTGCATGCAAGACAAACTCAGGTCGACAGTGCTGTGAAAGGTTTTATTTCCCCCTTTCAATTGAACAGCAGAGTCACAAAGAGTCCTAATGATAACTCACCACTTTACGAGGGCGGTTCTGCTCCTCTTGCCCACTTGGCGTAGAGCCGTGACCAGAGCGGGTGTAGCTGAAAGGTTGTTGTCCAGACTCTGCTCCACAGGAACGCTCCTGTTCCTTCTCGGTGCAGGACGGTAATGATTCATTATCCTTTGCCATCCGGTCACGAGGTGACTGGTTGCATGGAGACCTGCTGTGGAAACCTTCATTACTCTTTTTGGAGCTGTTTTTGGAAGGTGTGTCTGAGTCCTCTTCAGTCTGTCCTACTTTTGAAGAACTGGTTTTGACTGCTTTAGCTTTACGTTCTAATAAACTGTTGAGAAGGGCATCACTGTAGTCCTGCCTGCTCCCTGTACCACTGAAATCTCTTCTGCTCTGATCCCACTTTCGTGTATCCCTTTGTGGTTGACCATTGTCCCACGGGTCCCGTCTTTTTCCAGGTAAGAGCGGAGGGCTGGGTGGACATCTCACTGGACTGGCCTTCGGAGAGTAACGTTTTGAACAATAAAATGGGTAACGATCTCGTTCCAGCTCCCGGTCTCTCTCCCTCTTGCGCTCCTTTTCCAGTTCGTGTGCTCTATAGTTGACCTCCCTGTTTCCAAGATCACTGTGATGTCCTCGTTGCATATACGCCATTGCAAACTCCTCTAGCTCATCCAAAGATCCTGTCCGTCCACGTTCCAGGAAAGCCTTCCTCTGCAAGTGTTCTGAGCGAGGGTTCCACCTGAAACAGAAATTATCAATACTATTAAACTTCTCATTGTGTAGTAAGACAAGTGCTTTACTACATGTCAGCCTTCTGTTACCTGGGGTTTTCATCTGCTACATGATTTCTACGCTGGGGTTGTTGTGTGCATCCTGCCTCATGAATGGGAGATAAATCTGTGGTCCGGAGGTCATCAAGATCAGGAATGGCAGGCAAAGCCTTTTTCTGGACTTGTCGATTGGTTTGACGGAAATTAGCTTCTGCATCATGTAAGGAACTCAGCTCAGACATACTGCAGGCTGCAAATGAAGAGAAATCAGCACAGATATCTCTGATAGCTTACTTGGAGAGTTTGGACAAACTCTTTTTGCAAATTCTTAACATCACAGTTTTTTGATATTTTAAAACCTAGGTCTTCAACCCTGCTTTTGGGCCTGTGATATTTCAAATGACCAGTAAGACCTCGATTAGCTGGTTCAGGAGTGATTTATTTAGATCAGTGGTTCTCAATCCTTGTGCTCCCCAGCTCTGCATATCTGGCATGTCTCTCTTTGTTAATAAACCTGATTCAGATAATCAGTTTGTTAGAAATGAGCTCTGTGCATGAGCTGTGTTCCCATTGACATGGTCCCTACACAGTGTTCATTGCTCCCTACTCCCTGTGCAGGGGAAATCTGTTGAAGTATACCTCACTTCGGAACATTCATTCACGGATTTGCACTGCACAACGTCTTTACACACGGACAAGTGTGACATCATATACCTCTGTAAATAAAAACAATTTAAATTCACAACTTGCACACTTCAATGCACTTTGAACATAACATATACGTTCGCTTCGAACTGGAATCATGACGGAATATCCTGTGATGTCCAATTCGCAGGGCACTTACGTTCAAATAGAACAAATGTCTGAAGCTCTGAATGTGCAGAGCACGGTGGCTCGAGGACTGGAATTGAGAACCGCTGATTAATATAAACTAGGGTTTTAGATGAACTCTTCAGGACAGTGGGTCTCCCAGGAGCAGGATTGAAGACCTATGCATTAGAATGTTTAACCTTAATTGCTCTGGTCTCATTCTTTCATGTCTTATCATCATGCATTTAGAAGAATTTAGAGCACTACATGAAAAGCCTGAAGAATATAAAGAGAGAAGTATAAAGTGCTTAAGAGACCACAGAGGAACATGAAAAGGAGGAGTCAAGCATGCAGCTCTTACACAGGAAAATAGAGCAGCTTAGACAGAAGGAGTGGATCGTGCAGTGAATGATGCAGTGGTTGTGTGCAGTGGTCAAGTGCAGTGGGAATTCTGAGTGGGACATCTGCAATGGGTCGTGTGGAGTAGATTGTGAAGTAGTCAAGTGCAGTGGGAATATTGAGCGGGACAGCTGCAGTTGATTGTGCAGCTGGTCATGTGCAGTGGTCAAGTGCAGTGGGAATGTTGAGTGGATCATGCAGTGGTCAAGCATCTGGAATGGCGTTTGTGTCTTACAGTTTCGGCTGCTGCTAAGAGTCTGTGATGGGTTGAACTGAGCGAGCTGCTTCTCCACGTACTGCAGCACTTTCAGAGAACTCTCATCTGACACAGGCTGCAGATGGAAACCACTCCACACTACAGGAGATACACCATGTGTGTGTGTTGTAAGAATAAAGAATATAGTTTTTGGTCATTCAGGCCATTTTAAAGTAGTCCTGTACTCAGATGAAATGCCACCCCCCCCACATTAAAATCCACACTAGATGGAGCGTTTCAGTTGCCAATGCCTCCAATGGATCTCATATCATAAAACAGAAACAGAAAGAGCTTTATTACCAAGTAGGCTTGCTCATACAAGAAATTTGTTTTAGTGACATAAGCTTCCAGTACACAGAGACAAAAACACACAGACTGAAAACCAAAACAAAAACAACAACAACAAAAAAAAAAAAAAATATGCACATATAAATAGACAAATATTGAAAAATAAATTGAAAAATAAATAAATTGTATGAACAGTTGTGCTATAGATGATAAAAAGGAATAGAATAGAGTGAGATGCAGGGATGTACTAGGGTGGAGGTGGTAACAAATAAATATAAGGTTATTGCACATTTTTATTGCATAAGTGGGGAACATTTAACTGTTCATGAGTAAGATTGTATGGGGGAAGAAACTGCTTTTGTGTCTGGTATTTGCAGCTCTGAAGCGCCAGCCAGATGGCAAAAGTTCAAAAAAGGGATAACTTGGGTGTAAATACTGTTTAAGGCTGCTATCATGAAAATAAATACTATGAATCAGAAAGAAAACTGAAGTGAGGACACTTCACAACAATGCTTACAATACAGTCATTAAGTGATTTTTCAGTAATTTTTTACTGATTTATACACATCAGCAATTATTGAGACTTTAGACAGTCAAATCACTGGGGTTCTTGAAGAAACCTGATCTTTGTGAAAGAATATGTGGAATATGTGATCAAAGATCAAAGCCTGAACTTTTTTGAAAGAATATGTGGACAAAAGCCTTAGTTCGGAGTTCATCTCTTTCCGGGTTCCGGTTGAAGGGGAATGCTGGCACGTTTGGCTGCAGCTCCTTTCTCCTTTTTATTGTTTTTGTTTTTTATTGTTTTTAACATTTCTGCGATTTAGTGCAGTGGCTATTTGGAGCTTTGGAAAGTGCCCGGTTATTGCCCCCTTTAGCGTAATGTGCAACAGCGCTTTATTTTGTGGACTACTGTTTTTATTAGTGAGCTTTATCTGCGAGGATCTCTTTTTCTGCTGGGATCATGATTTACATGGCAGCAAGACTTCTGCTGCGGAGGATTCCCTGCTCATGGCCTTAAGGTACACTGCTCGCAATCTACTGAAACTAAAGAGGAATTATCTATCGAACGACACTTATGAACTGTGCCAAAATGTTGGTATTCTACGTCCTCCATGATACATACACCGCGCATCAAGGCACAGGTTTACTCACTCCTTATCTTACATTTGACCCCCATGTTCAGAACAATGTCAAAGCATCATTTTCTCATCTCAGAAATATTGCACAAATTCGCCCCATGCTGTCCTTTGCTGTGGCCGAAAAACTGATCACCACATTTGTCTTCTCATGCATCGATTACTGCAATGCTCTACTTGCAGGTGTTTCAAAAACCACCCTAAATAAATTGCAGTATGTCCAAAATTCAACTGCTATAATCCTGACAGGGAACAGAAATAAAGATCACATCACTCCAATTTTGGAATCCCTACACTGGCTCCCTGTCAGGTTTCGTATTGATTTCAAAATTCTCATGCTTACGTATAAGGCCTTGCATGGTTTGGCACCAAAAACACGGATCTTCCAATGGTATACTCGCCTAGGCGGAATCTCCGTTCCTTTGATTCTGGCCTTTTGACTGTTCCCTTTACGCTCAATAGGTGACCGGGCATTTTCCTCCGTTGCCCCAAAACTCTGGAACTCTCTCCACTATAATATTAGACATGCAGAATCTTTTAATGCGTTTAAAGGGATACTCCATCCCAAAATGAAAATTTTGTCATTATTACTTACCCCCCATGTCGTTCCAAACCCGTAAAAGCTTTGTTCATCTTCGGTACACAATTTAAGATATTCTGGATGAAAACAGGGAGGCTTGAGACTGTCCCATAGACTGCCAAATAAATAACAGTGTCCAGGTCCAGGAAAGTATGAAAAGCATCGTCAGAATAGTCCATCTCCCATCAGTGATTCAACCGTAATGTTATGAAGCAACGAGAATACATTTTTTACATTAGGAAAACAAAAATAACGACTTTATTCAACAATTCCTCTCCTCTGATGATGCTTTTCATACTTTCCTGGACCTTGTCACTGTTATTTATTTGCCAGTTTATGGGCATTTCATCCAAAATATCTTAAATTGTGTTCCGAAGACGAACAAAGCTTTTACGGGTTTGGAACGACATGGGGGTAAGTGAATAATGACAATTTTCATTTTGGGATGGAGTATCCCTTTAAATCCTCTCTGAAAACTCACTTTTTTGGACTTGCTTATCTGTGATTTGAACTTGATCTGTGATGTAAACTATCTAAACAACATGCATGAGTCTGTCTGTAGATGTTTCAAATGCACTTTAGATGTTTGAACCCATTTTAAATTCTTAAAAATTACTCTAAAATACTGGGGTGGTAAAAATATTTAATAATGTGTCAGTAAACCATGTTGTGGTTTTTGAGCATCTAACACTATCGGAACAGGACAGCAGCTCAGTAAACACCAGTAAACAGGTTTATTCCAGTTTCACTACAGTACACTCACCTGAGCCATTGTTTTCCAGTGATGGTGCAGTGGAAAGGTTCGGGTCAATGAGGGAAGGCGGAGCAATAGGCACCATGGTGGGCATACCAGGTATGTAGTATGGAGGGAACATGGGCACTGGTGTGGGAGGGGTTGACTTGATCCCCTTTCCTGCTTCATATACTATTTAAGAGAGATAGAGTCAGACTACAGTCATGTCAGCAGAGCATGTTGGTGGCATGATGGCATGTGTTTGCAGGACTCACGGTGTCGAGGACAGCAGCAGGTATCTGGGCAGCAGCAGCATCTCACGTAACAGCAGCATGAATGAGGGCAACACTGACACCAGCAAACACCCACCAGCAGAATGACGAGGATACTGCCCACGACCACGGCGCCCACAAACACCCACTCTACCAGAGAGAACACAGCAAGGTCAGCATTATTATGACAATTGCGACTCAGTGAGTGTGTAAGCAGGACAGACACACAAGCACAGTAACGCACATACATATTCACACTGATAGCTAAAGATCCATACAACGCGTTCTGACAGTCAGTTTGAAATCCTGTCCGATATAGTGTAAAATCTAGTGTGTATGCTCACAAAAGCTGAATTTAACATCAATGCTAATCATGGAATATATATATATATAATATAATATATATATATATATATATATATATATATATATATATATATATATATATATATATACACACACACTCACTGGCCACTTTATTAGGTACACCTGTTCAATTGCTTGGTAACACTAATTGCTAATCAGTCAATCACATGGCAGCAACTCAATGCATTTAGGCATCTAGATGTGGTGAAGACGACTTGCTGAAGTTCAAACCGAGCATCAGAATAGGGAAAAAAGGGGATTTAAGTGACTTTGATTGTGGAATGGTTGTTGGTGCCAGACGGGCTGGTCTGAGTATTTCGAAAACTGCTGATCTAATGGGATTTTCACGCACAACCATTTCTATGGTTTACAGAGAATGGTCCAAAAAAGAGAAAATATTCAGTGAGAGGCAGTTGTGTGGACGAAATGCCTTGTTGATGTCAGAGGTCAGAGGAGAATGGGCAGACTGGTTAGAGATTATAGAAAGGCAACAGTAACTCAAATAACCACTTGTTACAACCAAGGTATGCAGAATATCATCTCTGAACGCACAACACGTCCAACCCTGAAGCAGATGGACTACAGCAGCAGAAGACCACACCGGGTGCCGCTCCTGTCAGCTAAGAACAGGAAACGGAGGCTACAATTCACATAGGCACACCAAAGTTAGACAACAGAAGATTGGAAAAACGTTGCCTGGTCTGATGAGTCTCGATTTCTGCTGCGACATTCAGATGGTAGGGTCAGAAGTTGGCGTAAAGAACATGAGAGCATGGATCCACCCTGCCTTGTTTTAACGGTTCAGGCTGGTGGTGTTGGTGTAATGGTGTGGGGGATAGTTTCTTGGCACACTTTGGGCCCCTTAGTACCAACTGATCATTGTTTAAACGCCACCGCATACCTGAGTATTGTTGCTGACCATGTCCATCCCTTTATGACTACAGTGTACACATCTTCTGATGGCTACTTCCAGCAGTATAATGCATCATGTCACAAAGCTCAAATCATCTCAGACTGGTTTCTTGAACATGACAATGCGTTCTCTTTACTCAAATGGCGTCCACAGCTACCAGATCTCAATCCAATAGAGCAGCTTTGGGATGTGATGGAATGGGAGATTCGCATCATAGATGTGCAGCCGATAAATCTGCAGCAACTGCATGATGCTATCATGTCAATATGGACCAAAATGTCTGAGGAATGTTTCAAACACCTTGTGAATCTATGCCACGAAGAATTAAGGCAGTTCTGAAGGCAAAAGGGGGTCCAACCTGATACTAGCAAGGTGTACCTAATAAAGTGGCAAGTGAGTGAGTGTTTTTATATATATATATATATATATATATATATATATATATATATATATATATATATATATATATATATATATATATATATATATATATGGATATATGGATGATGGTTTTTATACTGTAAAAGTTGTATTTTCTATCCCCTTCCCCTAACCCTCGCTAAAACTACTGCCTTTTGTAAATTTTATTTTAAAACACAGTTTAATGTCTTTTAAGCCACACACACACACTCCCACTCCTTCCTTAACTCTTAACACTGAGTCCAACCCACTGCACAATTTCACGCAACATCTTACAGCAAACATGTGACTGAACGTCAAACCCAACAACATCAAAGATGAGATGGCTGCATCTGCAGGCTTAATGTACTTTGGCCAGCAAAACTTGGCTCTGTTGTTTTTACTATTTATATGTACCCGATTAAACCCTTACAATGATTTAAAGTAATGCAGTCCGGTTGACTCAGTCATGAAATCATCAATGAGCTGAATTATATCAGTTAATTTAGATGTTATCACATGAGACAGAACATCTGTTACAGTGATCCATCTGCGTGTTTAATTGGTGTTTGTTACTTTGATCATCTGGAAATGACATCAGAGGGGAATAAAAGTATTAGAAATAGGGAGCGAGGCAGATCGGACAGAAAACAGACTGGTATGTTTGAAAGCTCATACCTGGAACAATCTCCACATTAAACCCAGGCAGAAGATCATCAGCCAAACCTGTCTGACCTGAAGACAGACAGACAGACAGACAGAGAGACAGACAGATCGAGGTAAAGCAGAGTGACAGCTGGTGACTGAGCAGAGAATCATGCTGCAGATAGATAGTTCATGCAGTTAGAGAGAAGATCTGATGAAGTATGCCTGAACAGAGCGAGCGGCCTGTTTAAAACATGAATGATTGTGATATGAAATATTTATACTGAAATTTGATTTTCACATTTTTAGTCTCTGTGATCCTCTGGTCTGAAGATGTGGCTCGTGTGTCTCATTCTATGTGCATATGTGGGTTTTTTAGTTGTTTACTGGTCCAGCAGGTAAAAATAGTTTGCCAGAATAACTTAAAGTAGCAGCACTCTTTCCAACAGCACACATAATCTGAGCATTGGTAACAGTTTATGAGCAATAAGAATAGTGATATTGGCCTTAACTGATCATTGCTGTCACATAAGTAAAAGCAACATGTTTTCTAATATCCACACATACTTAGAGCTTCACTGAATCCTTCCAGACACTCATTCTGAGGAATCAAATCACCTGCTCACAGATCAGTTCTGTCATTTACTATTTATCTGCTCAGTGCCTTTATTTGAATTCAGTTCTTTCCACTCGACACACATTACTGTTCCGTTTCATATCCATATCCATTACATCTTGTTCTACTTTGCTACAGGGATTCTGAGAGTAACTGCAGGAGGAGCTTCATTGAGGAGGTGTTTGTATAAACAACTACATGGAGAGAGTCTGTAGAATCATCAAAGCCAAATGACTTTCTCATGTTTGATCTTAGCGGTCAGTGAACAGAGTCAAAGAAAGTACCAAGCATACAGTAAGCAACATCACACGCTTCTAACAGCCAGACAAAGAATCATATGAGACACAATGTTCTGAAGGGAAGTTGAGTTTTAGTTGAAGCTTTAGTTTGTTGCTTCATTTTCTTCACTTTATTAAAATGATTAATCCTTTAAAAAGCCAAAATTCTTTCCTTTAGCTACAGATGACTCCAAAAAGAAAAAAAAATAGCTTGTGATTTTCCTCTCAACCTGTCAAAAACAGGTTACTTTATCATTCATTCACTCCATAGTACTGTATTATTCATTCCATTCTGCACTCCTGCGCCAACATTGAATTGCTTAGATGTTCAGTCAACTACTACTGTAATCTAAACACACTCGTGGGCAAACAGGAAAGGAGCTCCTGTGCCACTCAGGGGCTTAAACCGCATTCCTTTTGGAATTCTGTCTGCTTCCAGGATCTGTCACTGAAGCTGCACTGCCACACTCACTGCTGAATCGGTTTCATTCATGCAGGTTGCTGTTCGCCAAGACTCAGGACTGATCTCTGGCTTGTTGAAGATGTTTGTCAGGTGTGAGATGTTGAGAATATGCATTATTTTGACAATTCAGCACATCTAAACTACATAATATGAAAATATATATAATTGGCATTACTTTAAAAACAAGATATTATTTACATAGTTAAGTATTTATCGTTGTACTTTATTTAATTAATGCACAGCATTAGGGTAATTAGAATGAGAAAACTGAAGTGCTTGACTGTTATGAACAATGTCAACATCAGTCATCTTTCACTGCTGCTTTTCTTGACAGACATCACTCATTTCAATCCAGTTTACTTCTGAAAGACTTCGAGGCAGTTCGACAGTTTGATTATGTCAGAAATGCTGTGAAAATTCTGCCTGTAGCAAATTACTGGGACAAACTCCTGCCCTTAAAAAAAGGGTAAATTACTTAATCCCTGGTGTGTTCTTTATTTGATTCCTGTACACTGCACGTCTCCATTCAGATCTGTACAATGAGTCTTTACGTCACACTGCACAGCTGGACACTGAAAGCCTCACTGTTTCCATGGCAGCACATCTAGCACCGGATGATCCTGCTCTTTGTGTGGTCGGCTGCAATATATTGTGAATAAACATCATTTTGTACATTATCCCCCCATTAGCCCTCTGCAACCGCCAGTTAAGATTTGTATGTGTTCTGCTTGGAAACATGCAAAACCTGCTAAATAAAGTATATTCCTTGAGCAGTGAGTACTGTTCTTTATCAATTAATTTTATACTTATTTAATGTTTATTATAATTTATAATATTTAGTCTGACCTCCCAAGGTGGATGAACAACATGTTCTGAATGTTAAACACACTATATGTATGACAATATCTTCTAAAATGGGCTAAATTGTCCAGGCAAATCTCTAGTATGAACTAAACTCAGCTCCAGCTTTCCAGCTTCTAAACATCTACGCAGCCACTCTAAAAAGAGTATAACCCACACAGAACAGTGAACGGATGGTTCATGAACCGGCATAAATCAGGAATGCATTTCAGTTGTTCATATGTTAAGTCAGAGCTTTTCATATCGCTCCATATTTCACATTGTAAGAGACAGAGGTGTGCGCGGATCCCTCTCATTCCAATGCCAAAATAAAGCCATTTGAGGGAAGCTCAGAGACTCCAAATAGACTGTAGATATCAAAGCCATTTCAGATCATCAGGAGCATTTTATGATCAAGACTGTCAAACATAATGAAATACTGATTATTACTAATACTGCTGATCTCTAAAGGCAGACACACGAATAAAACATTTTCACCATCAGTGGTTGATTCTAAACACATGCTGATAGCATCTGTCTGCATGCATGATTTTGATCAGCACAAACCCCGCAGAAGATTTTATTGGTCAACTCAATCACACAGTCAACAATCAGGAAAAGTTCAGGATGCTACACCAAGGTTAAGGCAGGTTACAGTTAGCATTTGTTTCAGTGTTGTGTAGGTAATCAGCACGGCTACAGGACAGGGTTTATTTTAACTGGTTGAAGGAGAAAATCTCATGTCATGCCCAGTGTCCGGTCACTCATTTCCTGTTGTGAGTGCGTGTGTTTCCTGTGAGTGTTGTGCGCTCACCCAACACAAGCAGCTCCACATGTGCTTCATTCTTTCCCTCCAGATCATCAGAAATCACCACCTTACAGTAGTAAACACCACTGTCGCCCCACTGCAGCTCACCGATGCGCAGGTCAGCCTCTGAGAGAAAGACAGACAATAGGTTGGTCCAGAGTTAACAAAGACTTAAACATTTCACATGTTCACATGATAGGTGTATCTAAATTACTGACCCTGACTGTTAAATTATATCCAATAACTAACATAACGAAAACGTAAAGCTGGTGACACAATAAACTAGAAAAAAATGGTCTTTACATAAATAACAGAAATTTGAGAGGTGATGATTAACAAGAAGCTCATCCCACCACTACAATAACGACATTTAGATCAAACACGCTTTTTAATGTGCATGAATTGTACTGTGTCAGAGGAAGGAGGGATATCATCATTCCTGCAGCCGCTGGAGTGAGTAAACAGACTAATTTCAGGAACAGGAAAGAGTCGGTACAATGAGCAGCACTTCCTGTGAGGAGGGAGAGACAAACAGCCATCCAACAGAGCCACATTAGATCAACGGTCACTAAACTTAAGCTCAGCTCAGGCGCTTCATGGGTAATGGGGTTTGGTTGTGTTTTTATGGCCGTCTCTGTGTGTATCACTGCACAATCATTGCATTTATTTGCATGTTAATATAGGCTCTCACTCAAACAGCAGAGTGTAACGCTAGCAATTGCAAGATCATGGGTTTGAATCCAGTAAAAATCATCAGATGCTTTGTGCCAGTGCAAACGCAGCCTAAGCATCTGCTAAATCTGTACAGTTTCAAATTTAAAGGGGTCCTATTATGCTTTTTCACTTTTTCAACTTTAGTTAGTCTGTAATGTTGCTGTTTGAGCATAAAAAAGATCTGCGAAGTTACAAAGATCAAAGTCCAATTCAAAAGGAGATATTTTATTTAACAGAAATCACTTTTCAAAAACTACAACGAACGACTCGTTTGGACTACAACGCATATTTTCCGGGATTTGTGATATCACAAATATCAACAAATAGGATGAGACCTGGTTGAGCTGCATTAGAAAAGGCAATGAGTGTTAGTGTCGGAGACATGCTAGCTTTCCCAAGGCAGACGAACTTAGAGTGGTTACAATCATCCGTTTAAATTGTGTTTTTACACTGAAGCTTGCAGGTGGCTATGGTAAGGGGCATGACATTTCCCAACCAGGCGCCGAGTGGTGCCAATCACAACACACACTGGCCCAGCTAACCAATCACAGCACATTTCGTATTTAAGAAGGCGGGCCTTCATTTGATACAGGAACTATGCGAGCCATTCATGCCAGACTGGGGAGAGAGGTGATGTAATAATGTAAAATATGTGAAAAATAATGTGCTTTTCGAAAAACCTAGTATGACAGCCTGTTCTAGTACACCCCCAAAACAAAATCAAGACTTTGTAAAAGAGCATAATAGGACCCCTTTAAATGCACTGTGTTTGTTGTTGAGCATAGAATGAATTCACAGTAATATTATCATTCTGTTCTCAAGTTGGTTTAAACACAAGCCGGTTTTGAATGTCAGAGTGAGTGGAGAGATCCCTCCTACTTCTGACATCAGCCTGCTGTTCCCAAGATGCCTCAGACACAAATCCAGAAAGCCTGAGTCTGGTCTGTACCCAAATTTAAGACATCTTTAAATCATAATTAAGACTTCCTTGTACAATTTAAGACTTTTTTTTTCTTAAATTTGATACAAGTAAATTTAAGACTTTTTAAGGACCCGCGGAAACTCTGTATATATAAATATATTACTTGTTTTTCATGGATGTATTTTACAACAATACAAAGAGCAATGTGTAGGCCTACCAGATTTAGTCCTACACTTATTCTTTTTTTATTTGTTACCCACTAAATAATGTATTTTTTTTCACTAAAAGTTAAGGATTTTATAAAATTATTTTTCACTCATGATTTTTCTACAGAATTATCCATTATCCTAGTTTATAATAGTATTTTTGTCATAGATAATAATAATATAGATTTTTTGTTTGTTATTTTTCTTTATAATGAAGCTGTCTATATTAAGTAGATTGTGTGTAACATATAAAAGAGCAGGGCTCGCAAAATTTCAAAATCCCTGGTAGCCCTTAGGGCAGGCATTCTTGAGGTTTTGGTAGCCTAAAATTAATTTAACTAGCCCGAATAAAAAAAGACATTGGCTGAACTTTACTGTGGACAAATCAGCATGATCAGCAAAAAACTAGTAAAAGAATCAATATCCTGCATTCAATGAGCTTTTCAATGGTCAAACTTACACATTTACTGCTTACTAACCTTTACAAGCTTAATTCAGCCAAAAAAAAAATTTACATTCTGTCATCATTTACGCTCCCTCATGCCATTCAAACATGTATGACTTCTTTCTTAAGTGGAATTCAAAAGGAGATGTTTAGCAGAATGTTCATGCTGCTCTGTATCATAAATTTAAAGCACACAATAAAAAGGCCAAAAATAGCTCAGTTAGAGCATCATAACAGTCGTCCATACACTCATGCAATATTTTACAAGTTTTCTGAGGTCATATGATGCTTTGCGTGAGGAACAGATTCAAATTTAAGTCATTATTATTTTTTTTATTTTTTTTCATTTGCATGTATGAGGAGACACACAAGTGCTATTGACTGATGTAAAACACATGCTGATGTGCCATAATTCAACTGTTCTGCAATCTGTTCCTTAAACAAATCATCAGTCCTG
This sequence comes from Cyprinus carpio, assembly GCF_018340385.1. Classification (NCBI taxonomy): domain Eukaryota; kingdom Metazoa; phylum Chordata; class Actinopteri; order Cypriniformes; family Cyprinidae; genus Cyprinus; species Cyprinus carpio. Next base: position 17,258,819 of record NC_056572.1, on the reverse strand, counting down.
TTATGATACAATCAAGGAGCATCATGGAGCTCAGCAGCCCCAGTACTCATCATGAACATTTTGTGCACCACAGAAGACAGAAACTCAAGCAGGTTTGGATCAACATGGCGGGGAGTAAATGCTAATGGCTAAGCACCTCACATATGCACACTGAAATCACAGCAACTCACTGTTGATGATGGAAATGTCCCGTCCCTTGTAATATTCAGCGAGGGTGATGGATGATCCATGTCCAGATGCCACAATGCGCACTGTCCGCCCGCTGTCCCCGCAGTCCAGGTGAACAGAAGAGCCGAGCTCAGAGCCGTGGACAGCCAGCGTGTCGGGGAAGCGGAAGACATCGCGGCTGCGATCACGGCAGTATGACTTGTACCACCACTGGATGACTGGAGTCTGAGAAGAGACGCTGGTATAATGACATGGCAGAACCACTGACTGGAAAAGCATCGCAAAGCGCCGCTCGTCACGAACTGAGACCTGCACGGCCTCACACCATGTCACCGCTGAGACCAGACCAGACAAGACAGAGAGAAAAACAAGATGATTGTGACTGATAGATAATGAGTGGAAAAAAAAACATAACATAAAGAAATAATCGCATAATATATGCTAACATTAAAAAAATTTCTTTGATCATAAATAAACCATAAAAACAGTGAGGCATGGAGTGTGTGTTTCTGTCTGCTGTAAGAGGCTCTTTAACTCCATACACACTGTCATTATCATCATTACTGAGAGTGGCTGATTCAGCACAGAGTGTATGTGAGTATGTGTGTGTGTGTGAGTGTGCCCTGGTATTCCCTACGTTATGGGAGGATCAAATGTCCCCACAAGTACAGTACTTCTAGTAAATTTTGACATTGTGGGGACATTGTTTTGGTCCCCATGAGGAAAACACTTTTTATAAACCATACAGAATTAAGTTTTTTGAAAATCTAAAAATGCATGTTTTGTGTGAGGGGTAGGTTTAGGGATAGGGTTAGTGTAAGGGGATAAAAATACAGTTTGTACAGTATAAAAACCATTACGTCTACGGAGAGCCCCCTTAAAAGATGGAAACCAGTGTGTTTGTGTAAGTTTGGTAAACCCACCCGCTCATTAGGTCTGATGGCACACCCGTTCGTTTCATATCCCAATACAAATAAGAAAGGGTGCTAATATACGCTCATGCTCAAGGTGGGCTGTGACCATGATCTTAAACTTTAGCTTCATAGTGAAATCTCAGTTAACCAGACAGTGATTAATTTTTTATGAATTGTTAAAATATTGGTGTCTGAGAAACTGTAAGCCTGGATACTGTTTTTACAAAAGTTTTTAAAAGACTAACTTAAACGTGTGCTATAAATAAATAAAAATGCTCATAAACGGCTGTTGAGTTTTTTCAATTAAAATAAGTGGAGGCTTGAACAGGAAACAGTATTCAATAAGACACAACTTAACAAGTTGATTTAGAAACCAACAGTTGTTAGACTTCAGTTAGTCAACGTGAAATACCATTCTCAACCTATTTTAGTTCAATAATGTGATGTAATTCTTAGGGAATTCAGTGAGAATAAATGTTGCTTTATCAATTCATCACAGAAATTACATGTGTTCAAATAAACACATTCTAATGCCACAACATGGCTTTTAGGTTGGAAACAATAAACGCTGTTTGTTTTGGAAAATTACAGTATGTTTTTCGTTAGATTCAATTTTAGGTAAACTATTTATGTTATTGATGCTATTGATCCCTGTGGTGTAGAGCAGAAGCACAGAATCCTGGAAGAATGATCAAGCAGACACAGAGCCAGTGTACTACCATAACATTCTCAAGTGTATTAAAGAAGAAGGTTTATATTTATACAAGGTAGATTCATGCAACTAGGGGAACACACACAGACACACACTTTAAAGGGGTCATATGATGCGATTTCAATTTTTCCTTTCTCTTTGGAGTGTTACAAGCTCTTGGTGCATAAAGAAGATCTGTAAAGTTGCAAAGACTAAAGTCTCAAACCCAAAGAGATATTCTTTATAAAAGTTAAGAGTCAACCACGCCTACCTAAACAGCTCATTCTAACACGCCCCCGCATGTCTACGTTACAATGTTGGAAGAATTGAATAACAAGCTCAAATATTCACACAAATAAAGAAGGCGTAACTTTTATTCTACCTGTTGCTGTCGGCGCCATGTTGTGGAGACGCTGTGTGTTTCGTTGTGAAAGCGAAACTAATTTGTTTGGCCTTCCAAAAAAGGACACAACGAGAAATCAGTGATTAAGTTGTTTTTACAACACTGTTCCAGAACAGTTCAAACCAAATATTCAGTGTGCAGCACATTTTATGGAGGACTGTTTCCTGATCCTTGGAGAGAAGACTATGCAATGCTGGCTGTTCTGACTCACAGTGTGTAAGTACATTTACATATGTCAAGGTTTTGCCACTGATGATTCAAGAGCAGTGCTTGATTTTTGTTGTTTTTTTCGATCAGAAATGCAGATACGATTTTGTTTACGCGGCGCGTAAGTCATTATAACACATAATTATGTCCCCACTGGATGCAACAAATGGCTCGCTTGTAATGGGTTTTATTTTTTTTTCTTGTAGCGCCAGTGTTCTGACTGGGACATGCATCACAGTATAGACAAATCCGGCGAAACACGGAAGTACAGCAGCGCCGCCATTACTGTGTGCCTTGCTGCTAAGGAAGTAGCAGAAGTAGCGTTAGTCCCGTAGGCGGCTGTAGCAGATTATAGCTGTATGAAAAGTTATTTTTATTTAGTTTTTTTAGTACGTATGCTGTCCAGTGATGCCGAGAAGAGTGTGTTGTGTGGTTGGGCTGTTTTAACAACAGCACAAAACTACAGGCATGGAATAAACCCGTTTGTGAACTCCACGAAACCTTTGTTGCACATTGACTGCCCATGTTTACGGCCATATGGATTACACAGAGTTCTTTACTATTAGCTAGAGATGATCAGTTCAGGTGCCGCTAGGGATCTGTCGCGTCACGTTTACAAGCACCAAAACGGTATTCATTGTTTGAATTTCATAATAAAATTGACAGAATCTGAGAGCTGAGATTGTCGGTCTCCCTGTCCTCTTTGCTTCGCGATTTTTCTGTGCTTGAGAAAATGGATGTGTGGCGTGAGAGCATGTGAAAAGCGTCAGTTGCGTGTGTCTCACATTTTATTGCATTTGTATTAGTTTGAAGAGTAAAAAAAAAAATCTGTGGATCTTAACGCAATTACAATCGGCAAGTCGGTCGGACAAAAAGGGGAAAAAAATAATTAATTGAGTCAGTCCTAAATTGACAGGGTCAGTCAGTTATGGCAAACAAGAATATTTATAAGGATGGCCTAATAGTTATTTGAAACTTGTGAAGCTTGTGAACATATTAACAACACAGCTAGTAATGACAGCGTTCGGTTTTATTGTTGTCATCAATTAATACACTTCTTAATTACAATACATTACATATTTATACATTATTACATTATGTTGTCAATGAATTACCTTTATCAGTAAGTTTTTGGCCACTGCCTGACATCATCTACCCAATTTTCCCCTTTCACCATACATTTTCTTTAATGAACAGGATCCGCTTTCATTGAAATGTCATTAGAGGGCACCGGCAAGTGTCACACCGTCACACTTCGCAGGTACGCAGTAATGGCGGCAGGCAAGATGGCGGCGCCCATAGAGTTTGCGGCGGATTTGTGTATACTAAGGGGCATAACATTTCCATCACATGCTTGAGGTATTTGGCCAATCACAAAGCACTGGATAGCTGGCCAATCATAGCACACCTTGCTTTTCAGACTAATAAGTTCTGTAAAAAAAACGACGCGTTTCAGAAGGCGGGGCATAGAGAAGAAACAATAATGTACAGTATGTGAAAAATAATGGGTTTTTTGAACCTTAAAATACATAAACACATTTCATTACTCCAAATACACAAAATAATGTTCTTTTTAGCAACATCATATGACCCCTTTAAAGAATATGACAATGATGAACCAAACACAAGTTTTGAGCAGTGTAGAATAGCGCTTGTTGTTTGTCGTTTCTCCAATCATAAATGCAGACATGGTTTTATGTTTACGCAGCGAGATACGCAACACAACGCGTAAAAAGACAGTATAAGTCATGATCAGTAATTATGCCCCCACCGGATGCAATAAATGCCTGTTTTGTAATGTGTTTTATTGGTTTGGTCTCGTCACGCCGAGAGACGGAATCACAGTATGGTAAGGGGTGTAACATTTCTGTCACACGCTTGAGGTATTCAGCCAATCACAACGCAGTGGATAGCTGGCCAATCAGTGTACACATTGCTTTTCAGAACGATGAGCTTTGTAAAAATCTACATGTTTCAGAGAAGTGGGGCATAGAGGAGCAACAATAATGTACATTATGTGGAAAAGAATGTGGTAATAAAGTGTCTCCTCTGAACTTCTGAATATCTGCTATCAATCTAGTCGGTCAACACAAGAGCTCTTCTCAGATTGTGGTGGGTTTATAAAGTAACACACCCAGAAACAGCTGGTTTAAATATTTAAGATTCAGACAAACAGATAGACAGACAGAGAGCAGCAGGCAAGGAGTGTTCACTGGTAAGGGAGTAGGAGATCATGTGTTTGATAAGAAAGGTCTTTAGATGTCTGTGGATTTTTACTTCAGAGGCTTGTAAACCACTAAAAACTGTGAATCAAATTAAATTGCTATTAATGTGTTCTGTAACAAAATACAGATTATACTGATCAAGTCATAGTCATGATACATTTTTTTGTATTTAAATCTATCTATCTATTTGTCTGCTGTGGAGTCTTACAAGTCATGTGATGAAAAAACACGCAAGGAAAGACGGATACAAATTTCTCACAGTAAATCTAGCGAATGCAGCGTATAAGAACTGAGCTGGCAACTGAAAAGTTTGGTACAAATTTCATTGTATCTCACTAGCAGAGCTGCAGTGTATTTGCAGTGTAGATAAGGGTTAAAGAAGCTGTGCTCTTGATTATAGAGGGTTTGGTTAGACATCATTACATTACATCATTACAGAAATTAAGGTCAGAAACACAGTGAGGTGTAACTGCTCTGTAAGCAGTTTTAGACCGATACCATGGTAATCAACAACTGCTGTAACATCTTTAACTATTTCAGATACTTAAGATGATCATTTAATATTGATATGTCAGACAGTGAACGCAGCTGTAAGTTAATATTCATCTCCTGTATTTCGCTCTATATTAAACGCGCTCAACATCATCATGCAGTGACCAACTAATAAACCAAAAACCTTGAAACGAACGTGAATCACATGAAGTGAAATTGCTGATAAAGATCACACGTCACATCTACTGTTAATACAACTGCTAAACGCGGATTTACTGATACTAAATTACGTTAGTCGTTAACAAAGAATCCTGAATCAAAGTTGGTTAAGTTTCTAGACCGCAATGACGGATGTGAACAGCTAAAAGAGTGAAAACAAGCTGCTACTGTTCAACTTCTCCAAACTCTCAGAAAGTGACGCACCTGTGAATGCCACGAGTGAAATCCAGCATCTGATGAGAGAAATCACTTTAAACCGCTCCGTTTTGTGAGCCATCGCAAAATCTCTGCCGTGTTTTTCCTTCATGTTCTGTCCGTTTGTTCTGCGTCTCGTGAGTAACGGGTCTGAGGAACAGGAGGCGCGCGCCGCCCTCTGCGCGATCACGCTTTACCGACAACAACACAAACATTACTCACATTCATTTGTTCTATTTTATAACTCTGTTCTCTCGAAATACTGGTAAGAAATACATATAAATATAAACAATAAATCTCTATAAGAAATTTTCAAACAATCACAAAACGTACTTCTCGTTTTCTTGTCACATCAACGGCTTTTTTTCAAACAGCAAACCGGTTAAAATGTTAACAATAGTCATGTTTGTCTAAAGCATTAAGTTTGATAGCTATTACACGTATCAATAATGATTTCGCCCTCTAGTGTTTCCATCAGTGTAGCAGCTCAAGTAAGTGTCTTAAACAATGAGTGTCAAATTTTTCTAGAGGTGTATTTATTACTGAACCCTTTCTAAAATTATTTATTGATTCATTAAGCGATCCATTAACTTGTTCGGTGTCGCATCATAGCTGTGTGCGCGGAGTCGGCTTGGGGGAAAACAGTCCTTTCCTCCTCATTGGAAAAGCATGGTGTTGACTCAGAATGGCCTACATAAAATCATTTCTGCCGCTCATCAAAGCAACATACGCATAAAAACATGGTTATTGGTTACTAGTTAAAGCATGGCAAAAACAACGTTTGTTACACTAACCTTAGTTTAACCATAGTTTAACCATGGTATTTGTGGTAAAACTGTGGTTATAGGCTATAATTGGTAATAAAAACGACAAAAAAAAAAAATAATAATAATAATAATAAAGTAATACCATTGCTTATTTTCGTAAGGGATTGTGTATAATAATATGAAATAAATGTTTTAATAGATTATGACATTTAGTCATTTAGCAGAGACTTTTGACATCAAAAAATATCAAGGAGTCAGATTTAATTGATTGTGATGTGAAGGAGGGTTACTGTAAGCCGTGCAGGGGGACAGGACTAATGACAGATCATTACAGGGTAAGTAGTGTAACCATCTGTGCTACCCGTTCAGTGCTACCTTTGGTAGTCCGTCTGTTCATCAGCCATGTACATCTTCAGATAGAGGTACAGAACGCCACAAAGCAACTTTTCGACACTGCACCAAGCAAAAATCAAACGAAATCTTCACAAAACGTAAAGATCAAGCGCCTAACAAGGTCTCTGCACGTTAATTCGAATTTTTTGTTTTCCCCCACGGCATAAACAGTTATTATGTTTTTGTGGGCGTTCCCACCAATGCCAAACAAGTCAATTTATCTTGAATTCTGTTCTTTAATTCTTATATGGTATTTTTTAACTACCTATTGAACGCAATATTCACACATCATCCACAACCCAAGTATTATAGGAGTAACGTCCGTTAAAGTACACATAAAATCATAATTGACTATATTTACTTTATTAGCACACATTGCTATTTTTGTGGTGAACAATTCATCTGTGCAAGTCAATCCACAAAAAAAAATTGTTTGCCTTCGTAATCTTTAATACAAATCTGTGAATGCTCCTCCCCTCTAAAACGACGTACCTTCTGTGATGACGTCAGTCTGACCTAAGGCATGAGCATAAGCATGCCCCTCTGGTGGCGGGGGGGTCCAAGATGGTGCCTTGTTAAGTCAAAGTTTTCAGAGTTCCTGACCAAACTTTACATATTAAGAAAGTATAGCTGGATTAACGTTTTTTTTTTTCGTTACATTTGCTGGATCATACTTTAGTACATTCAATTAAGAGCATAAATATGCCATTTGACAAACGCAAAGAGCCATCAGACACTATCGACATCATGGATGTCCACGATTATGCTTCACCTGCTGTAAACGAGCTAGATCTCTGCGCGACTTCACTCCCTGTGACTCCTAGCAAGCCACCTGCTCATAAAAAAGGTAAATCTTCAAGTCCAAACGAGCAGGCCGACTCTGCCATAATTTCTATACTCTCCTCGTGGATCAATACTCAGTCTGACGCCCTTGAAGGAATGATTAGCACCAATGCTCTGAAGATAAAAGGGCTAAAGAAAAGACTTTGTGTGTGCCGAAGTGCAAGATCTAAAAACTAATGTGAAAGATGTAGATTCCAGGCTTAAAGATCAAGAACGTCTCACGAGCACCTGGGAAACATGCACTTCTGATCTAGAGACATATTCTCGCAGGTTGAATTTGAGATTGTTTGGAGTGCCTGAGACTTTCAAAGAAGATATCAGATCAAATCTGCAGTGAGACTTATCCCGAGGCCAAGAGCAAGTACCCTGATGTTGTTGACACTGTGCATCGGTTAGGGAGGAGAAGTGACAACACAAAACCTCGCGCCGTTATCATGCAGTTCTCCTCACGGGTTATCCGCGATGCCTTGTGGAAAGCTGTTAAGAAGTTGTGGGAAGTCGTGGCCTAATGGTTAGAGAGTCGGACTCCCAATCGAAGGGTTGTGAGTTCGAGTCTCGGGCCGGCAGGAATTGTGGGTGGGGGGAGTGCATGTACAGTTCTCTCTCCACCTTCAATACCATGACTTAGGTGCCCTTGAGCAAGGCATCGAACCCCCAACTGCTCCCCGGGCGCCGCAGCATAAAATGGCTGCCCACTGCTCCGGGTGTGTGTTCACAGTGTGTGTGTGTGTTCACTGCTCTGTGTGTGTGCACTTCGGATGGGTTAAATGCAGAGCACAAATTCTGAGTATGGGTCACCATACTTGGCTGAATGTCACGTCACTTTCACTTTCAGAAGTCCCAGTTTCTCAAAGACAACAACCTGCGCTTCGCAGGATCTGACTTCGCTGGACCAAGAGAGACGGAAGAGCTTGTGGCCGAGAGTGAGAGGCGAGGGCTGCTGGAAAAATTGGCTATTATGTCGGAGCATGTGCGTTCATTGAAGGTGTGGAGATTACTTTGTAAGTTCCATCATGACGATCGTGTACTCTTTTGTAAGATGATGACTGTTAACTGTCACTATGCCGTTTGAGCTATTGTCGTATTACAGCTGGACCTTTAAATTGGTCAGTTAAGCTCTGTTCATCTCAGCACTCTTCTCACCTATCAGTCAGTTTTGACTTTTTGCCTTTGTTTTGAATCGTGTTAACAGCTGTTCATTGCGGTTCGTTTATCAATGTCAATATTGTTCATTTCTTTTAATGCCAGGGGTCTAAGAAACAATGTGAAGCGCAAAGCCCTCTTTTTGTTTGTTAAAAACCATGGATCAGACTTTTGCTTTTTTCAGGAAACCCATTCCACAAGGGCGATGTTAAATTTTGGAGGTCCCAGTGGGGCAGTGATCTATGGATGTCGCATGGCACAGAGCGATCAGCAGGTGTCACCATTTTAAAAAATAAGTTTGCTGGTGAAATTCTACACGTTGACAGTGATCCAAAGGGTCATTTTCTCTTATTAGTGTTTTCACTTGGTCAGACCATCTCAGTGTTATTAAATGTTGGGTACAATTCTTCTACAGAAAATACCACTTTAATGGACAATATCAGTGAAAATATACAAAACTGGCTAAATAAATACCCCAATGCTGTTCTTATTTTAGGTGGCGATTTCAATATGGTTTTAAATAGTGATTTAGATAGATTTCCCCCTAGAGCTGCTTCTATAAGTCCAATTATGAATAATTTCATGTTGCGTTTTTGTGTTGTTGATATATGGAGAGAAATGTATCCACAGCAGAGACTCTATATGTGGAGCAGCAAGGACCGAGATGCTACACCTTTTACAGATCACAGTGCAATCTCTCTTAGTCTTTGTCTTTCTGCATCCCTTGATTTCAGCTCATCTCCTTCTTATTGGAAATTGAACAATTCTCTTCTCCATTTTGAAGATGTTAAGAAGAATATTACATTATTGATTGAGCAGTACTGGAGAAGAACTTTAGTGTTAGATTCATACTGTAGCCAGTGGGAGCTGTTGAAGTTTGAAATGAGTAAATACTTTAGAAAATTCGGTAGTAATTTAGCTAAACTTAAGCGAGCAGAAGAAAATAAGGTGGTGTCTAAAATTGCTATACTTTCTTCTAAACCCCCAGAGTTGTTTTCTGAATCTGATAAGCTTGAGTATTGCTGACCTGCAGTCTAAATTAGATGAAATGTACACTTATAGGGCACAGGGTGCTTATATTAAATCTAGACAAAAATGGCTGGAGGAGGGAGAATGTAACACAGCCTTTTTTTTTCAGATTAGAAAAGAATTGCTTCACTAATTGAAACTCTTAATATTGAGGGGACAGTCACTAATAATCCTCAGGCAATTGCACATTTCTGTGCTAAATTTTACAGTAATCTGTATAAAAAAAAACATTTTCAGAAGAGGCAGCCCATACTTTTCTGGAGTCTGTTAAAGATTGTAAGACTTAAAAACAATAAATCTCCCGGAACGGACGGGCTTACCTCAGAGTTTTATGAACAGTTCTCTAAAGAATTGTCTCCTTTTTTACTTAAGGTTTTTCAAGAAAGCATACAGAATGAGGCTCTCCCCCCGACTCTCACTCAAGGCTTAATTACTTTAATTCCAAAACCTAAAACAGATTTACTCTTAATTGACAATTGGCGTCCCGTTTCTCTGCTTAACAATGATTATAAAATTTTAGCTATTATGTTTGCTAAAACATTCAAATATGTATTGGGTTCTGTTATAGATGAGACACAATCTGTTTTTTTTTTTTTAACAAAAGACACATTGTTAACAATATAAGGTTGATTCTTGATTTATTAGATTATTCAGACTTGATTCAGGAGGACAGCTTCATTCTTTTCTTAGATTTCTATAAGGCTTTCGATTCTTTAGAGCACCAATTTATTATTACTTCATTAGATAAATTTGGTTTTGGGGATATGTTTTGCAGAGTAATTAAAACCCTTTACAATAATGTAAGTGATTTGATTAAATTAAAGAATGGCACTTCATCAAGGTTTAGTTTATCCAGAGGAGTGAGACAAGGTTGTCCCCTTTCTCCCTATTTATTTCTTTTTTGTGTGCAGCTACTGTCAACATTTGTATGTGAAAGTGCTATTCAGGGCATTCGTTTAGCTGATTGAGAAATATTTATTAGTCAATTAGCAGATGTCACCACCTTATTTTTGAGAGATGCTTCCCAAATCCCTATAGCAATTAATTATATAAAACTGTTCTCTGAAGCTTCGGGTCTTAATCTAAACATAAGTAAATGTGAATTAATGTCTATTAAAGATTGTACAGCACTCACTATTTATAATATTCCAGTTAAATCTGAAATTACATATTTAGGCATTATGATAACTAAAAATCAAGATAAAAGATGTACCTTGAATTTTGACCTGGTTATAATAAGCCCAAAGAAGATTCAGTGCATAGTTGCAGAGAGACTTGACCTTGAGAGGGAGAATACTGCTTGCTAAAGTGGAGGGCATCTCCAGGCTTACATACTCTGCACTCTCTCTATATGTGGACAACAAAATGTGTAAATCAGTTGATAAAATCCTGTTTAATTTTGTTTGGAAAAACAAAATCCATTATGTTAAGAAGTCTGTATTAATGAACACATATGAGTATGGTGGGTTGAATTTTCTTGATTTCTCTTCTTTGAACAACACAAAAACTGTCTAATCCAAACTCAATCTGGAATTTTATCCCCAATTACTACTTTTCCAAATTAGGTGGTCTCCCTTTCCTATTGATCTGTAATGATAATATTGCTAGAATCCCTTACAATTTATCTAAATTTCAAAAACAGGCATTACTTGCATGGTCAATAATCTTTAAGCACAATTTCTCCCCCATCGGTACTTCATTTGGAACAATCAAGACATTGTATACAAGAGAAAATCTTTGTTTTTTTAGTAATTGGTTTGAGAAAAACATTCTGATTGTTTCCCAGTCATTTAACTCAGAAGGTCTTCTTTTAAGTTACAAAGAATTTTTATGTAAATTTAAATTTCCAGTAACTCCCAAAGAATTCTCCATTGTCATGGACGCTATTCCTAAAGGAACTGTTATGCTTTTAAGGGACTCTGTTAGATCATCCAGAATTTTATCTATTTCTTTAGACCCATTTGAAATCCCAGTAGGTAAACTATGCTTTTTGTCACCTTCATCACATAACTATAAGATTTGATCACTTTTTCAAAATGAGCTTGTACAAACCTGATTACAAAAAAGTTGGGACACTGTAAAAATTGTGAGTAAAAAAGGAATGGAATAATTTACAAATCTCATAAACTTATATTTTATTCACAATAGAATATAGATAACATATCAAATGTTGAAAGTGAGACATTTTGAAATGTCATGCCAAATGCTCATTTTGGATTTCATGAGAGCTACACATTCCAAAAATTGGAATGGTAGCAATAAGAGGCCGGAAAAGTTAAATGTACATTTAAGGAACAGCTGGAGGACCAATTTGCAACTTATTAGGTCAATTGGCAACATGGTTGGGTTTAAAAAGAGCCTCTCAGAGTGGCAGTGTCTCTCAGAAGATGGGCAGAGGGTCACCAATTCCCCCAAAAATAGTGGAGCAATATCAGAAAGGAGTTTAGAAGTTATCATCATCTACAGTGCATAATATCATCCAAAGATTCAGAGGATCTGGAACAATCTCTGTGCATTAGGGTCAAGGCTGGAAAACCATACTGGATGCCCGTGATCTTCGGGCCCTTAGACGGCACTGCATCACATACAGGAATGCTACTGTAATGGAAATCACAACATGGGCTCAGGAACACTTCCAGAAAACATTGTTGGTAAACACAATCCACCGTGCCATTCGCCATTGCCGGCTAAAACTCTATAGGTCAAACAAGAAGCTATATCTAAACATGATCCAGAAACACAGGCGTTTTCTCTGGGCCAAGGCTCATTTAAAATGGACTGTGGCAAAGTGGAAAACTGTTCTGTGGTCAGACAAATCAAATTTTGAAGTTCTTTTTGGAAAACTGGGACGCCATGTCATCGGGACTAAAAAGGACAAGGACAACCCAAGTTGTTATCAGCGCTCAGTTCAGAAGCCTGCATCTCTGATGGTATGGGGTTGCATGAGTGCATGTGGCATGGGCAGCTTACACATCTGGAAAGGCACCATCAATGCTGAAAGGTATATCCAAGTTCTAGAACAACATATGCTCCCATCCAGACATAGTCTCTTTCAGGGAAGACCTTGCATTTTCCAACATGACAATGCCAGATCACATACTGCATCAATTACAACATCATGGCTGCGTAGAAGAAGGATCCGGGTACTGAAATGGCCAGCCTGCAGTCCAGATCTTTCACTCATAGAAAACATTTGGCGCATCATAAAGAGGAAGATGTGACAAAGAAGACCTAAGACAGTTTAGCAACTAGAAGCCTGTATTAGACAAGAATGGGACAACATTCCTATTCCTAAACTTGAGCAACTTGTATAGTAAGTATTTGGAGGTTTGCAGACTGTTATAAAAAGAAAAGGGGATGCCACACAGTGGTAAACATGGCCGTGTCCCAACTTTTTTGAGATGTGTTGATGCCATGAAATTTAAAATCAACTTATTTTTCCCTTAAAATTATACATTTTCTCAGTTTAAACATTTGAAATGTCATCTAGGTTGTATTCTGAATAAAATATTGAAATTTGAAACTTCCACATCATTGCATTCTGTTTTTATTCACAATTTGTACAGTGTCCTCAACTCCATATGTGATGTCTTATTGGAAGAATGTGATTGATCATATTGACTGGAAAAAAGTATGGACTCTGTCTTCAAAATATAGAATAACTAACAAGGTTAGAGAAATCTCATTCAAATTGTTATACAGTTTTTACCCAGCTAAAGTATTTTTGAAAAGGTTTAAATCAGACATAGACACAAGCTGTTATTTTTGTGGTGACCCTAATGAAACTGATATGCATATCTTTTGGGATTGTCCTCACACACAGCTATTTTGGATTGAATTCTCTAATGTTATCAATCGCAGTGTGTTCCAGGGTTTCTCTCTGCTTTTTAAGTATGTACTGTTTGGCTTCTTTATATACAAAAAAAAATTAATGAATATTTTATTATTAACATATTATTACTTCTTGCAAAATTTCATATTCACCACAGTAAATTCACTCGTCAAAATCCTTTATATATTGTTTTTGAAAAAGAGGTTCAACAGTATATCCAAACTATTTAATCTTCCAAGAATCTCAAAGCTTTTAAAACAATTAATTTATTTAATATTTTTAATTTATTTTGTTAAAGCTTTTGTTTTGTATTATTTATTTACTGTTGCATATGTCTATAAATGGTGCTTTGCATGTAATGTCACCTCTTTGCACATAATGTTGGTATTATCTGTATTTGTATCTTGGCATTAATAAAAAAAAAAAAAGCATGCCCCTCAAACTGTCAATGCCCCGTGAGCGTTGACAGCGCGTGGAGGAAAAAACACGCCCTCTGCTTTCCTCATTCAATATTCCATTTCTCTCGGAAGTATGTCAAAATACGGAAATAAAATCGGTCGCAAACTTCCGGTTCACACGGACTTTAAACTAAACAATGAGCAAAAGGGTCGCTCTATGAATGCAATAACAATGAGGTGACATCAATACTCACCCTTAAACCATCGACCATTTAAAGAAAACTGAAGTTTAGAAAAGTGTAAAAACCAACAAACTACTTTCAGCATATCCCCAGCTAACTGTAACAAACAGACTCAATGCAGAGGGTTAGTTGAATGAAGTGGTTTATTGAGACAGGTAATTTGAACACCAGTATTCTTCTTACAGAGCGGGGGGTGACCAGGGCTGCTGAACAGTTGCACACACCTCAGTTGATGCTGGAGATGGAGACTTGGAGGATAAGTTCACTGGAGTATCACAGGAGTCACTAGGAGTGGAGGAGATTATCGCTGGAGAAGAGGTAAGTAAAGAGGTAAGTTAATGGAGTCAATGCAGGTAACTATGACAGAGGAAAGTTCCGCTGTGTAGCCACGAGATCGGACAACTTGCTGACTGTGGTGTGTGCTTTTATGTGGTGGTGAATTGATGACTGAATTGTGAACAGGTGCTGGTGATTAATACTCAGGTGAGGGAGTGTGCTGTGAGTGGCTGAGTGATGAGCCTGACCGACTTGTGACAGTACCCCCTCCTCCAGGGCCCGCTTCTGAGGGCCGAACACCCCGACGACGTGGTGGTCTCCCTCTGCCCCGAGGAGCTGGATGGTCCGGGTGTGATGTATGGAATTCCTCTAGGAGTGTGGGAACAAGAATGTCGTCTCTAGGGACCCAGGAATGTTCTTCAGGGCCATAACCTTCACAGTCGACGAGGTATTCCAGTCTGCCACCACGCCGCCGGGATTCCAGAATCTCCTTGACCTTGTAGACGGATCCTTCTTCCAGAAGCAGTGGGAGAGGGGGTTCCTCTGTCTAGTCAGTCTCTGTGGAGACAGGAGGGGGAAAAGGTTTTAATAGTGAGACATGGAAAGTGGGGTGAATTTTGGATGGTAACCGAGTATGCACTGGAATGGTGTAAGGCCCGTGGATGGTTGGCGAAAAGAGTTCTGGGCGTACTCGGCCCAGCCCAGGAACTGGTTCCAGGAGTCCTGGTGGCCATGGCAGGAGGTCCTGAGGAAGCGGCCTACTTCCTGTATCTTCCGCTCAGTTTGACCATTGGATTGTGGGTCATATCCAGAGGAGAGGCTTACAGTCACACCTAGGAGTGAGAAAAAGGACTTCCATACTCGGGATATGAACTGGGGTCCATGGTCCGACACGATGTCCTCGGGGAGGCCAAATTGGTGAAAGACCCAGTTAAATAACAGCTCCGCGGTCTCTAGGGTGGTGGGTAGACCCTGTAGGGGAATGAGGCGGCAGAATTTAGAGAATCTATCAACAATGACCAGGATACAGGTGTTACCATCCGAGGGGGGCAGGTCCGTAATAAAGTCCACTCCTAGGTGTGACCAAGGACGGTTTGGAATGGGTAGTGGGTGTACCTTGCCGACTAGAATATGACGGGGACTCTTAGAAATGGCACATTCTGTGCAACCCCAGATAAATCTCCTGACGTCTCCTGCCATATTGGGCCACCAGAAGCGGTCTTTCAGCAGCTTGAGAGTTGCGTCAGCCCCAGGGTGGCCAGTGCCTAGGGAGGTATGGTTGGTATGAATGAGCGGGGTGTGTTGTGTCCGTGGAACATACCTGAGTCCAGGGGGACAGCCCGGCGGAGCAGTAAGAGGGACTTCGGTAGCGACTGGCAGGGAGGTCCACTGGATCGGACTGGAAATGAGTTGAGCAGGTATTATGGTCTCTGGCTCATCCACACTTTCCTCTGAAGTATGGATTTGGGATAATGCATCAGCTTTGACGTTTCGAGGACCAGGTCTATAGGAGATGGTGAAATGGAATCTTGTAAAGAATAAAGCCCATCTAGCTTGGCAGGGGTTTAGGTGTTTTGCTTCTCTGAGATATTGTACATTTTTGTGATCTGTTAAAACGTAAATGGATGAGCCGCTCTCTCGAGCCAGTGTCGCCATTCGTCCAATGCCAGTTTAAATCGCTAGTAGCTCCCGGTTTCCGATGTTGTAATTTCTCTCCGCCGGGCTGAGCTTCTGGGAGAAGAAGGCACATGGATGGAGTCGAGGAAGGGTCCCCTGCCGCTGAGAGAGGACTTCTCCCACTCCAGTGGTTGAGGCATCCACTTCTACCTCGAAAGGGAGCTCTGGGTCGGGGTGAACTAGGAGGGGAGCACTTGTGAAGGCTCGTTTGAGGGTGGCGAAGGCTTCAGTGGCAGCTGGAGTCCAGGACAGAGACTTGGGATTATTGCAGAGGAGGTCGGTGATGGGACTGGTCATTGAACTGTAGTTTTTAATGAACCAGTGGTAGAAATTGGCAAAGCCTAGGAAGCGTTGGAGTTCTTTTATGGAGGATGGTAGTGGCCAGGAAGTGATAGCTTCAATCTTCCCCTCATCCATGTGGATCCCTGTGCTGTCAATAACATATCCCAGGAAATTTACTGAGGACTGGTGGAAGGTGCATTTCTCAACTTTGAGAAAGAGTTGGAATTGCTGTAACCGGGCTAGGACAGTTCGGACATGTTGGCGATGTTCGGCCAGGCTCCGGGAGTAGATCAGGATGTCATCGATGTATACTATGATGAAGTGGTTGAGATACTCCCGGAGCACTGCATGCATTAAGTCCTGAAAGACTGAAGGGGCGTTGACTAGGCCATACGGCATCACCCAATATTCGTAGTGGCCAGTAGGGGTCACAAATGCCGTCTTCCATTCATCTCCTTTTCGGATACGGATGAGATTATATGCACTACGAAGATCTAGTTTGGAGAATATTGTGGCTCCCCGAAGTTGTTCAAGGGCTGCTGGGATGAGGGGAAGAGGATACCGGAACTTGACTGTGATTTGGTTTAAGGCTCGATAATCAATACAAGGCTATGTCCTTCTTTGCCACGAAGAAAAAGCTTGAAGCGGCAGGGGATGTGGATGGAATGATTTAACCCTGTTTGAGAGCCTCTTCTATGTACTCCTCCATGGCCTTCTGTTCCGGTAAGGAGAGAGGATAGATTTTTCCACAAGGCACTGGCTCACCCGGAATCAGATCAATTGCGCAACCCCAGGGGCGGTGAGGAGGCAGTTGTGAGGCTTTGTGAGGGCAGAACACGACACGAAATTCTTGATAGCAGGAGGGAATATCCATGGATCAATTCTCCAAGCGACTCTCGATGGAGGTAGTGTTAAGGGGCAGGACCTCTGAAGGTCTTTTCGGTGGAGATGGCCGATTGGGGAAGCAAGATTGAAAACACTGGTCAACCCACCGGAGGACTTCGCCTGACGACCAGGAGATGATCAGATTATGTTGCACCAACCAGGGACGACCCAGAATGACATCTGCTGTAGAGCCCTCGAGAACCAGGAAACTGATGGGTTCAGTATGTAACAGGCCTAGAGTCAGTTGTACCGGACCCACACTATACCGGACATGCCACCGATTTAATGGTCTTCCTGTAATGGTGACTACTTGGTAGATGGTTTCTGTAGCGGTGGTTGGTAATTGGAGCTGGCAGAAGAGGTCCCCCAAGATGAAGTTCCCGGATGACCCAGAGTCAAGGAGGGCGGTAACTGGAAGAGTGACGTGGGCAGCAGTAAGCTGGACGTGGAGGACAAAGGGGACAGACCATGATGAATAAATCTTTCAAGACCATGTGAATCATCGTATGCGGCCAGCTGGAGGAGGAGCTTGGGTTCCAGGCCTTGACTAAATGCAGTGAGGAGAGATGCCTCATTCCAGCCACTGGCCACAGCAAGGGTTCTGAACTGTAGGGAATACTGATGTATGGTCATTCTGCCCTGTTTAAGATTATAGAGTTGCTCACCAGTCGACGAGTTGCCCTCAGTAGTGCCAAATACCTCCCGGAAGTGTGCGATGAAATTTTCCATCGACTGGGTTGCCGGACCAGCTTGCGTCCATATTGTCTCTGCCCATCAAAGAGTGGGACCTGTGAGGGACGATATAATAAATGGGATTTTTGACTGTTCATTGGGATATAACTGAGGTTGTGTCACGATGGCAAGAGAACATTGGAGGAGAAACCCATTGCATTCCTCCACCGATCCTGAGTATGGCACTGGTCTGACAACTGGGCTGGAATACTGGGCTCTGACAATCTGGGCAGGAGAACCAGAAGTGGTGTGTTGTGGTGGATGAGCCCTTGCCGGAGAAACTGGGGAAGTAGTGAGAGGAGTTAACACATGCCGTAGCAAATCCTCCAGCTCTTGGAACGGGTCCGGTTTGCTCATCCTCAGCCTTTTAGGTCCGATCTTCTGTAACAAACGGACTCAATGCAGAGGGTTAGTTGAATGCAGTGGTTTATTGAGACAGGTAATTTGAAAGACAGTGGGAGAGATGCAGGTATGTGGATTCTTTGGTGAGAGGATATGGAGATAGTTTGCGATAGGATAACACCAGTATTCTTCTTACAGAGCGGGGGGTGACCAGGGCTGCTGAACAGTTGCACACACCTCAGTTGATGCTGGAGATGGAGACTTGGAGGATAAGTTTGCTGGAGGATCACAGGGGTCACTAGGAGTGGAGGAGATTATCGCAGGAGAAGGGGTAAGTAAAGAGGTAAGTTAATGGAGTCAATGCAGGTAACTATGACAGAGGAAAGTTCCACTGTGTAGACACGAGATCGGACAACTTGCTGACTGAGGTGTGTGCTTTTATGTGGTGGTGAATTAATGACTGAATTGTGAACAGGTGCTGGTGATTAATACTCAGGTGAGGGAGTGTGCTGTGAGTGGCTGAGTGATGAGCCTGACCGACTTGTGACACTAACACAGTTACGTCGTGACGACGTGACGACAACGTTTTTGCGAGTTTTCTTTTAAAGTGCAGCTGAAACATTAGTGCTCCTTGGATCAGAAAAAAATACAATAAATAAATAAATAAAACCATTTTCGGTAATGTCATTTTGTGTCAGTTTATATATATTTTTAATATATATGTATTATTATGCACAGCCATTTATTTATTACAACTGAAAGCCAGAACCAACCTGAGGAAGGGTATCTGCCTGGCCAAAGTCACACACAAACAAAGGATTGAAGAACACTTCAATTCTTCAGACCCCCGGCGTATGTGGCAAGGCATACAAACTATCACAGCCCACAAACCACCCAGCACTGTGCCTCCCTCCAGCTCTGCGTCCCTCCCTGACGAGCTCAATCACTTTTATGCTCATTTTGATCAAAATAATAAGGAGATTTCCCTCAAAGCTGAGCATCAACCCAATGAACTGCCTCTAACACTCTCCACTTCAGATGTTTAATCCACTGTAAGGTGAATGCGCAGAAGGCAGCTGGCCCTGACGGAATATCTGGCCATGTGCTTAAAGCCTGTGTGAAGCAGCTGACTGAGGTCTTCACGGACATTTTCAATCTGCCCCTGGCCCAAACTGTCCCCACTAGTTTCAAAACCTCCACCATTGTGCCAGTACTGAAGCACTCCACTGCCTCAGTCCTTAACGACTTCTGTCCTGTCGCACTCACCCCCATCATTGCCAAGTGCTTTGAGAGGCTGGTTGTATCCCACATAAAATCCTGTCTCCCTGCTACACTAGACCCATTCCAATTTGCCTGTCGCTGCAATAGGTCAACAGTAGGGGTGGGACGGTTCGCGAAAAAAAACAAACAAAAAAAAAAACATACGGTTCTCCACACACTCGGCATGCGCTAAGACCGTGGTTCAACTTAAATCTCACAACGCATCTGTAATAGGCTATGGTTTCTTATAAATAACATGTAAAAGAAAAACAGGGTTTGGCTAACATATGTTTCTGTTGATGAATGCACAGTCTGGCTTCCCAGTACATTACAACAACAGCGATTAAAAAAAAAAAAAAAAAAAAACGTGGACAAACCATTTCACTCTTGTTTAATGCGAATGGCGTGTGCTGGAATTTGAGCAGTCATTTATTCCGTCATCACGTGCGTGCTGTTAGCGCACGCACAGGTGAGACCTGAACAGCACACGTTGATATGTGTTTAAACTAAACTCATTTAAGCTTTGCCAGTTTAAACATTTAAGAGCCAGAGGATGCGAGCTTGCGCGAGCAGTGAAAAGATTTGTGCATGCACTCATCTGAAGCGCACAAACCCGCATCTCAGAACACGCGCAAATATTAAGCTCTCTCTGAATTGCCCGCATCTCAGAACACACGCAAATATTAAGCTCTCTCTGGAGTATTGTGTTTGAATGGACGAATTCACACAAAAATTATGTCAAAATGCCCGTCTTGGTAAGTATCCTATAGCAAACATAGCCGGCTGAATGTACTGTTTCAGTGCATTTTCTTAAAGTGACAGTCTTAATATTAATTGAACAGCAACAACAAATAAATCACTCACTGTTCTTGATTGAATAGCTTTTGTTACTTTAATAAAGATTAATCTTTAATTTATACAGTCAAATATGCAATGCAATGCTGTATAACATTTGATTACTTTATTCAATTTATGTACCTAAAAACTAATACCTAAACAAACCTGAAAAATCACTGTTTCTTTTATTTGTATCTGTACTCTTTTGTATTTATTTGTGCTGTTGCTTGTAGTTAGATAGAATATTCTTTTTTTCTTTAATTTTATTTGGAAGTATAGTTTTTCCTAAAGATAGCACAAGATAGAAACCTTCACTATATAACCATGAAACCGAACCGTGAAAAAGTTGAATCGTTCCACCCCTAGTCAACAGAGGAAGCCATCTCTACGGCACTTCACTCTGCCCTTTAACACTGTAATCCCCTCCAAGTTGATCTCCAAGCTCAGCCAGCTTGGAATCAGCACATCCCTATGCAACTGGATTCTAGATTTTCTGACTAACAGACCTCAGTCTGTTAAGTTAGATAACCTCTCCTCCTCCATCACCACCCTGAACACCGGCGTGCCACAGAGCTGCATACTAAGCCCTCTTCTGTACTCCCTATTCACCCATGACTGCGTTCCTATTTATGGCTCCAACACCATAATCAAATTCGCAGATGACACCACGGTGGTAGGTCTGATCAAAGATGATGATGAGTCAGCCTACAGGGATGAGGTTCAGCACCTGGCTGTGTGGTGTGCCACCAACAATCTGAAACTAAACACCCAGAAGACTAAGGATAGATCATTGTCGACTTCAGGCAGACTAGGAGTCATGCACACACCCCCATCTACATCAATGGATCTGTAGTGGACCGTGTGTCGAGTTTCAAGTTCCTTGGCACCCACATCTCTGATGACCTCACCTGGTCCCTTAACACCTCCACCCTGGTCAAAAAGGCACAGCAGCACCTTTACTTCTTACGGAGTGTTAAGAAAGTTCACCTGAGTCCCAGGATTCTTGTGGAATTGTACCGCTGTACCACTGAGAGCATACTCACAAACTGCCTCTCAGTATGGTACAGCAATTGCTCCGCATCTGACCGCAAAGCACTCCAGCGGGTGGTGAAAACTGCTCAACGGATCACCGGTACCCAGTTAACTACTATTGAGAACATTTATTACAAGCGCTGCCTGGCCAGGGCAAGGAACATCATCAAGGATGCCTCTCATCCTAACCATGGACTTTTTACCCTCCTTCCATCCGGCAGGCGTTACAGGAGCCTACGCTCTCGCACTAGTAGGCTCAGGAAAAGCTTCTTCCCCCAGGCTGTGACCCTTCTGAACTCCACACCACCAATCTAACCTGCACCTGCTTTCTTACTGCACTGGTCACAGTACTTTACATACATGTACTTGCACTACTCATATTTTGCACAGACTGCACATTGTTCAAGCTATTACACTGTAAACTGTCTAACATTGTTACTGTACAAAGCACAGTACCTATTTCTATAAAAATATTATTGCACTACTGATATTTTGCATAGAATACATTGTTTAACAATACTATTGTACACTCAACCAACTGTATATTACCACTGTCTTACGTTGCTGCTGTTCATAATGTATATATAATCCTACACTGCATTCCTATTTATATTCTGTACATACTCTGCTTAATACTGTATATAGCAACTCCACTGTACATTCTGTAAATCATAGCTTCACTTACTCTGCACTAATAGAATACAGCAACACAATGCACAACAATCACATATAATATAAATGAAAAACTTATTGTACTTCATTGGCTGCTTGTTACCAAAAGGAGAACTTAATCTTGCATCTGATGTTCCTTTTAATTTCAGATGAGTAGAATGTAAACATCAGAACGTGAACACATGTTTAACTTTCCATGTGGTGCAGATATCTGTCTTTATGAGTCACTATGTGTTTTTTCATAATAGAAGTCTCCACCCAAACCAACGCTTTACTAAGCAGTTTCAAATTAAAGGTCCCCAACAAAGCACTTTAAAATAATTAAATAAACAAGAAATACAAACTAACTTCTCTGTCAGTTACACTCCCACCAAAGCACTTTCTTGTGATTAATGTAACTTTGTAACATAATACTTAACCAAAAATATTATAGACTAACCCAAGGAACGGCAGGAATTCTTATTCGGCTTCAATCAGGGTAACAATTTTCTGGATGCGCCTTTCAAGGTAGGTTGGGTTTGTAACATGTTTGCCCCTTCTATCCAGTGTTGAATCACTGATCAATAACTTCACTGTTCTTACACAGCCATCTGTGGCAGTTTGCACTTGTGTCACCTTCACTAATTTCCATTGACTGCGTGGAGCTGTGTCCTCTTTCAGAATGACAATGTCATTGACCTTTGCATTTCTACACCGTTTGTGCCATTTCTGCCTTTGTTGAAGGTTTAGAAGATATTCTTTCCTCCATCGTGACCAGAATACATTAGCTAAAAACTGCACTTTTTGCCATCTTTTATGAAGATAAACGTCTTTGTTAACAAACTTTCCAGGTGGTGGTAAAATTACTGAAGACTTCATAGTCAATATGTGGTTAGGCGTAAGAGGTTGTGGACCAGATGGATCATTTAGATGCTCTGTTGTTAATGGTTGGCTATTTATGATAACCATGACCTCATAGAGAAATGTTCTTAGAGAGGCACTATCCAGTCTTTGAGCTGACCGATCCAGAATGGATATTAAGACACTTCTTATTGTCTGAATTTTCCTCTCCCAAATGCCCCGTGTGTCTGGCTGATGGGGTATTCATAATGAACTCACAGCCAAAATCCTTTAGGATTCATTTCCTTTAGTGCTTCAGCAAATTCTCATCTTGCACCAACAAAATTAGTGCCCTGGTTAGATCTAAGTTGACGCAAAGGTCCACGTATGGCAATAAAAGTACGTAATGCATTAATGAATGCATCAGTGGATAAATCATCCAACATTTCTATATGCACAGTTCTTGAGCACATGCAAGTTAACAGAAGCCCATAACGCTTAAGCTCTTTTCTTCCTCCCATGAATTAGAAAGGACCAAAGCAGTCCATTCCGCAGTATATGAAAGGAGGAGTTGCCTCCACACGTTCTTGCAGGAGATCTGCCATTCTCCGCTCTTCAGTGGGTCTTCTGAATTTCCTGCATTTAATGCATTTGTAGATGTGTGAGGAAACAGCCTTGCTACATCCAAAGATCCAGATACCATTTGAACGCAATTCGTTCATAGTCATCCCTCTCCCTTGGTGACGCACTTGGTCATGATAATGTTTGATGAGTAAGGTCGATATCTGACTGTCCTTTGGGAGAATTGCAGGATGTCTCACATGCAGGTGTAATGCAGCATGTGTTAGCGGAACTCCCACCCTGAGGATACCCTGCTCATCTAAGAAGGAATTTAGCTGATGCAATTTGTTTTTGGATTTAATCTCCTTTTGATGTTTGAGACTCTGCATCACATCACAAAAGGCTGATTGTTTAATTTTGATGATGTTGAATTCTGCCTCCTTTCTCTCTTCAATGCTTGATGCTTCATTGACTCTTGGATTGAGACCTTTGGCTTCCTTGGAACATCTCTTAAGTCTCACAATAGCTTTCACCGCTCTTGTCCAATCAGAAAACTTGTTGAGCCGATCAAGTAATGATCTTTCTTAATTTTTATGGGTATCATAAACCTGTACTTTTTGAAGCTCTGGATCATCGACTTCGATATCTTCCACCTTAACATCTTTGAGCAGTTCATTTTTCCACAGGAACTGTGGTCCTGTAAACCAATTGGAGATGATGAGCTCTTCTGCTGTAAGGACTCTGGATGTGTAATCAGCTGCGTTCTCTTCAGAGGTCACATAGCTCCATTGCTTAGCGTCAGTACTTTGTTTTATTCCGCTGAATGCGATTGGCCACAAAGACATGAAATCTTTTGGCATCATTATTAATGTACCCAAGGACAACCTTTGAGTCTGTCCAGAAGTACTCCTCTAGGTTGTCTAACTCTAATTCTTTTCTCAGCAAGTCACTTATTTGTACAGCCACTACAGCTGCTGACAACTCCAGCCTTGGTATGGTGGTAATCTTAGTAGGAGCGACTCTGGCTTTGCCCATAACTAAGGAACAGTGAACCTTTCCTGATGTGTCGATGGCTCTGAGATACATGCATTCTCCATAACCTGAAGCACTAGCGTCAGAGAAATGATGAAGCTTATAGTGCTGAACATCCTTAACAGCTGATGACAGATAACATCGTTGAAACTTGACATCCGCCAAGCTTCATAGACCTGAAATCCAACGTTCCCACTGTGGTCGCAAGTCACCCTTAAGTGGTTCATCCCAACCAACTTTGTCTTGACACGTCATCTGCAATATTTGCTTACCAACAAGGATGAAAGGCACTGCAAAGCCAAGTGGGTCATACACGGAAGCCACTATGGACAGGACTCCTCTTCTAGTAAGTGGTTGTTCCTTAACAGATACTCGGAACTGGAAACTGTCAGATGTGACACACCAATTCACACCGAGTGTCATTTCCATGTGAAGCTCACCCAAAGCCAAGTCATGAACCATAGATCTCTCAGCCCATTCTTCCTGGGGAATTGATGCTATCACTTCTTAGCTGTTCGATGCAAATTTGTGCAAACGAAGTTTCTCTGTGCTGCAGAGTTCTCTTGCTTCCTTAATTAGCT
This sequence comes from Cyprinus carpio, assembly GCF_018340385.1. Taxonomy (NCBI): domain Eukaryota; kingdom Metazoa; phylum Chordata; class Actinopteri; order Cypriniformes; family Cyprinidae; genus Cyprinus; species Cyprinus carpio. The sequence goes on along the minus strand of NC_056572.1, from coordinate 17,233,670 downwards.
GGATAGCTTCACCCACTGATGAGACACTTATCAAACCATCAACCCAATTACCTCGGCCCTGAGCAGTGAGGTGTTTGAGTCCGATGAGGCTGTGCCAAACAAATGTACCCTCATTCTATAGACCTGTGGCTGGGATTCTAGAGCTCCTTTCTCCCACCAAAAGAATCTTAAATAGTCTTGGTCTTCAGGCTTGACCTAAAATTGATGAAACATGCACTCAATATCGCACATGATTGCTACCGGACCTATACGAAAACGACAGAGAATGCCTTCAAGGGTGTTGGTTAACTCTGGACCAATTATCAGATGCTCATTGAGGGATGTACCATGGAACTTCGCTGAGCAGTCAAAGACTACCCAGATTTTCCCAGGCTTTTGAGGATGATAAACCCATGGTGGGGAATGACTGGGGATGTATTGACTGGTTCATAACCAAACAACTCAAGATGCAGTGAGAACTAAATACACAGATATAAAGTAAAAACAAAGAATATAAACACATAAATACATTAAATAAATAAATGTTTTCTTTGTAAACATTTTAAAGTACACTTCAACCGCTTAACTATAATATTTTGTATAGATATTGTTCTCTTCCACACAGCAACACAATGCACAACAATCAAATATAATATAAATAAAAAACTTACTTCACTGGCTGCTTGTTAAAAGGAGAACTTAATCTTGTATCTGATGTTCCTTTTAACTTCAGATGAGTAAAATGTAAACATTAGAACATGAACACACGTTTAACTTTCCATGTGGTGCAGATATCTGTCTTTCTGAGTCACTGTGCTCTTTTTCATATTAAAAGTCTCCACCCAAACCAACGCTTTACTAAGCAGTTTCAAATTAAAGGTCCCCAACAAAACACTTTAAAATAATTAAATAAGAAATACAAACTGACTTCACAATAGATGAACTAATCAATTCTTTTTCCGGCTCAGACTGCATAGGTTAAAGCTTATGGGGCTGTTACGTGATGAATGAATGACTTAAACCCGAGGACTCGATAGATGAACTAATCAATTCTCTTTACGGCTCAGACTGCATAGGTTAAAGCTTATGGGGCTGTCACATGATGAAAGAAGGACTCAAACCTGAAGAAGACTCAATAGATGAACTAATCAATTTTCTGTCTGGCTCAGACTGCATACGTTATAGGAGGTGTAGGTAAGTCTGTCTTTAAAGCAGGGATAGGCAACTTCGTTCCTGGAAACCCTAATTAAACACACCTGAACAAGGCAATCAGTGTTTTCGGGATTACTAGATAGATACAGGCAGGTGAGTTTTTATCAGGGCTGAAGCTAAACTCTGCAGGATAGTGGCCCTCCAGGACCGGAGTTGCCTATTCCTGCGTAAAGTTTATGGGGCTGTCACGTGATGGAAGAATGACTCAAACCCGAAGACTCAATAGATGAGCTAATCAATTATCTTTCTGGCTCAGACTACATAGGATAAAGCTTATGGGTCTGTCACGTGATGAAAGAACGACTCAAACCTGAAGACTTGTCAGATAAGAGGTGAGGTGAGCTAATCATAGACTGAAGACCCAGGTAAACAATGAATTAATCTTTTCTGTTTCCCATCACTAATGTGAAGTGTACCCGGGCCTTAAATTCCGGGGGCAGCTCCTTAAGTTCGGCCATCCTACACACACGTGACTGACCACTCGCTTGCACCAACAGGAGGAGGAGGGGTCAGTGTTACTCTCCACACTGCACTCAGCCTGAGGGATTCCTGCTCTTTCAGTCTTTGAGGAGACATAGAAAACAGTGCAATGGAAAATATTAGTGGTTTTGAAACTGTGAAATTTACAAATCACGGTATACCTTGAAACCGTTAATCGGCCCATGCCTATTTTGGTTATATTATTTTCACTCAAAATCCCCCTTTTTCTATTAAATATAAATGTATTTTTTTTCTTTAATATGATTGTATCTACTATTTTATGGTTATGAGTTAAGATATTAACAGGCATAAAGTAAGTATATCTGTATATGATTTTCAAGATTTGTTCAGGAAGTGCATTGTCACTTTAATAAAGGCAGGCAAAAACTGTACCATCTGCGACAGCTGAGAAAATTCTGGGTTTCGCCAGCAATCCTGAAAACTTTCTATTTAGGGGCCATACAAAGTGTATTGACTCAGTGTATCTCAGTGTGGTATGGGAACAGCTGCAGTCAAGACTGCAAAGCCCTGCAAAGAGTTGTGCGCTTAGCTGAGCGCATCTCAGGGACTGCTCTCCCCTCTCTGCAGGACATCTAACTCAAATGCTGCAAAAGGAGAGCTGTTAAAATCATTAAGGACTCTAACCACTCTGGTAACTGTCTTTTCCTTTTGCTGCCATCTGGTAAGTGCTTCTGTAGCCTGATGGCAAAAACCGAGAGACTAAGGAGGAGCTTCTTCCCCCAGCCAATCAGGCTCCTAAACTCAAACTCAGTCTCTTAACTTCTACATGACTTCACTTAATTATCACTAAGATACTTAATATACTGACATTGTCAGTTTATTAAGGAATACAAAAGGAATAAACCACCCCTTACAATCCGATAAAAATTGTAGTCGGATCTGGCCAATTCAATCCAACTGACGTGGGAAGTCGTGGCCTAGTGGTTAGAGAGTTTAACTCCTAACCCTAAGGTTGTGGGTTCGAGGCACGGGCCAGCAATACCATGACTGAGGTTCCCTTGAGCAAGGCACCGAACCCCCAACTGCTCCCCGGGCACCACAGCATAAATGGTTGCCCACTGCTCCGGGTGTGTGTTCACGGTGTGTGTGTGTTCACTGCTGTGGGTGTGTTAAATGCAGAGCATGAATTCTGAGTATGGGTCACCATACTTGGCTGTATGTTATTTTAACTTTCACTTTTTTTTTTTACATGTGACTTTTTTATTCTGATTGTGCTTCTAGTCCTGTTACGATCGGATTAGTAGGGTCCATGTAAACGCAGCTATTGTCATAACTCCAGCTTTAATAAAAGCATCAGTCATACCCGGAAATTCTTTTTTTTAAAAACATTCGTGACCCATACACAATTGGTTCTTCTACTAACCAAAATAACGAGGATTTTTTTGTAAACAATCTTTTCCTTTCTACAACACTCCATGCTCTAAACACACTATCAACACAAATCCTCTCACATTCAAAAAATTGGTATCCATAAGAAAGATTGTTTTTTTCAAACCTAAATTTCCAACCTGTTTTAAAATACTCCCAGCTAAGACTTTCCATGGAGTTTCCAAATTTCCATATAAAATTTTTTGCACAAATTGTATTCTAAAAGCAGCTTTCCTGCTTACCAAATGAACCAAACCTTGGCCTCCAAATTATATTGATAAATACAGGACACTCTGCGTTATCCAATTGTAAGGTCTGTTTTGGGTTTTGTTTCTTGTTCATTGTTTTCAAGTCTTTTATTTTGTCAAAGAGAAAGCGCTGCTGGAATCCCTTTATTTTGTAGGGTTTGTTTCATCCAGGCACTCAATAGTGAAAGTTAAAAAGCCGTTAATAATAGTTCACGCGTATCGGCCCATTGGCCTTTATCAGGGTGTTGGTCGAACCAACACCCCTCTTGTGTTTTCATAGCTATTAAAGGCTTTTTAACTTTTTGCATCCTCTTGAGTGCCTCATTGGATTTTTTTCCAAAATCTTGTTCTTTATTTTGTAGTTTTGTTTGTCTAGTGTCATGTGTCTTGCCCTTGTTCCGTTCACTGTGTCTTGTTCTGATTGGTTGTCTTAGTCATGTGTCTTGTTCCCCATTGGTTTGTTCTTGTCATGTGTCCATCATTGTCTGTCATAAGTAGCCATGTTTTATATTTACATTTACATTTAATCATTTAGCAGATGCTGCTTTTATCTGATGCTTATTAATGATGACAATAGAAGCAATCAGACCAATGAGAGAACAACAACAGTATACAAGTGCCATGACAATTCTCAGTTAGTCTAGCACAGAACTCGTAGCAAGGTTTTTTTTTTTTTTTCAAGAATTGGATAGACAAGAAAAGAAAAGGTAAGTGCTAGTATTAGTTGGTCAAGTGCTGGCAAAAAAGATGAGTCTTTAGATGTTTTTTGAAAATGAGTAAAGACTTGGAATGTAAATTGAGATTGGGAGGTCATTCCACCAGCTGGGCACAGTCCAGGAAAAGGTCTGTGAGAGTGATTGGGATGGCACCACAAATTTTTGAAATCGATTTTGAAAGCGATTTTGTGTAGCTTGTCGGTGGACTACGGCTCTGTGTAGTAAATGCCGCTCCACCTGATCCAGTGTTGCCAAGTCTGCGGTTGTTTTTCATGTCTGCGGGTTGAAGCAACCCCAATACCAATAGCCCCTAAAATGCAAATTTAACCAAGGTAACCCTGCCAAAAAACGTATATTTTAACCTCGGTGTATGAAAGGCTCCTGGAGAAATTAGGTCTTTTATTGAGGGACTTCTATTATGATAGTTTGTAGAGCATATTTCCAGATACATCCAGTAGGAGGCATTATTGTACAAGGTTGCTGCCTGCAGCCTGCTTGTATTATTACTGAGAGAACGGCAACTGTGCACTTAAGTTTTGTCCTGCCTGTTATTTTGGATGTTTGTCGGCATTTGGTGTTTCAGAGTGTTAGTTCGTGACCATAAAGTAAGTTTTCTTCAATTTCCGTATGTACTAAATGTGTTTGAAGTGTATTAATTAACATTGTAGTTACACTGGCATGTACGGACATGTAACGATTCACGTTGTGATTGTTCGATAGATAAACAAGATATGTTGTGTAATTTCTGCTAAATACCGAGTTAGATGTTACAGTTTACATAGTAATCGGTCATGTTTTGATACTGTGGAAGGATTAACCAGTATTGCTGCCTTTTTGATGATGTTATTTGGGAATTGATGCACGGTTTGTTAATGCACCCGGATTTATTAATATAGTAATACTGAAACCATTTAGTTGGACCAGACCAATAGTTATATTGTCTTTAATTGCATCTTTTGCCTATTGAAAACTGCAGCCGTTATTTAGATTATAATGAAAATGCTGTTATTCTTAAGAAGTGTCTGATTTATTTGTGATCATGTACCTGTTTTACTTATACTGTTATGTTTTTTTTTATTTTTAGACTAATTTTCAATACACTCTGGAAAGAAGCTCCAGTCTCCTCATTCTTTGTGTCCTGACCGACACACCAGGAGTGTATACTGCTGATAGTTAGAACCCAAGCCTAGCAGTCTCTTTCCTCTCCAACAACTGGTCCTTCAAGCCGGAGGCAGTGTTCATTCTGGGTACCATGGAATCTGATGAGGAGATTGTTGGAGCATCCAGACCAAAACGCCAAACACGTCCACCAGTACGATTCCAAGATTTCGAAGTGCAGTATGTAGGTGGCAGAGCTGTAACTGAACATACTATCTCACCCCCCTGGGAGGTACCGGCCCATTTGACACCTCTCCAGTCTTCGTGGCACAATCCTAATTACCTCTGTGATGATGCTGCTCTTCACACAGGCCCTCGGTTAAGATCACCAAGCTTCAGTTCTACAGAGCACAGTGAAAACCTAGCTCAGTCATTCATGTCAGCCCAGCAGCCCAGATACCCTGAGCCTGAGTACTACAATGAACTACAAGCCATTCGCAGAGAGAATGCACAGCTGCTGCAGACACACCAAGCTTTTCGTGATGACATCATGGAGTTGAAAGCAGTTAGTACTGAGTTCAAAGAACTTGTTAAAATTGCTCAAGCCCTGAGAGCAGAGCTCAGTCCATGTAAAAGCCATGACAGTCCTCCAGTGCAATCAGACCCCAAATTGCCATTCACTTCTTCCTGCCACGTAGACCAGACAGAGCAGGCCACAACAGCTGATGATAAAGAGTGGCCTGAGCTTCCACCCTGGCCTGAGCCCGAGTTAGAACTGAGAAGGGGTATGGAGACTTTAAAGTTATCAAAACCCAGCACAGCTACCTATCAACGATAGGTACAGAGGTACTCGAAGGCCTCCAAGTCTCAATCTTCCCAAGCATATCTGCCTCCTCAGTATTATTCTCAAAGTCCAAATGTGCTACCTCCACCACCAACACCTGAAGACCTCAGAGAGTTGTTATCCTCAACTGCACAGTCCTTATATCGGAAACCTTCACAGGCCCAAATCCCAGTTTCCTCTCCCCAACGTGGAGCCATGCCAGCTCAGTTGAGTCATCTAAGACCTGCAGTAAAATCCAATATACCATATTTTACCCATACCTCAGGGTCAGAGTATGTCTATAGAGGGCCTACCCCTACTATCCCCAAGTTCAGCCGGCCAGATCCAAGCGAGTTTGCCAGACTTCGAATTGCTTTAGAGAATTTGCTTCCTCCAGATGGGACTGAACTCTTTAAATATCAAATACTGGTGGACCATTTAAACTTGGATGAAGCTAAGCTGATTGCAGATGCTTTTCTGAACTCCCCTACCCCATTTACTGACACCATTGTGGCCCTCCATGAGAAGTTTGGTCGGCCCCACCAACTAGCATTGAGAAAAATTGCCAGTGTTCTGGAAGCCCCTGATGTAAGGCATGGGGATACTTGTTGCATTCCAAAAGTTCGCTCTTCAAGTACAGTCGTTGGTGGGTTTGTTGAAGACTTTAGGACCTGAAGGTGACATTGAACTGAATTGTGGGTCACATGTTGCACGCCTTGTGAGTAAACTTCCTTCTGAGCAGCGAGCTGAGTTCCGCCGTGACATGTTCTGGCAGCCTGGAACTGTACCTACTCTGCATGACCTCTCAAACTGGCTCCGCTATGAAGCTTGGTGCCATGACTTTGATGTTGAGATTGCCTCACGAGGAGTTCAAGACTGTCAGACTTGAACTCCTCGTGAGGAGGACTGTAGCCGTTCTTCATGGAGATGGAGAGGCTCACAATTTAACCCTCTGGAGTCTAAGGGTATTTTTGGGGCCTTTTCTATTTTTAAGTTTTGTCATGCCCTGACATTTGTGCTTTTTTCAGTTTCTTATAAATATCTAAATGGCTAAAGTCTAATCTCACTGTAATCAGCACAAACTGGGCTATAATAATATGTGAGCAGCATGTATGTACATGATTGTGTTTTTGAAAAAAAAAATGTTATGCGTGGTTAGTGAAAAACTAAAAATGTTAAATCACTTGAATAAGGCAATAAAACACATACAGAAAATTGGTTCCCAGGAATTTTGAGAACTGGAGCTTGTAGCCTAGAATTTTTTTTTTCTAAATGATGTGAAAATCATCTTGTTTACTCACTTACAGAAAACAATATATTGATTTAAATTTTCTAAGACCCTTTTTTGTTGGTAAAAGTCATATGCGAGTAGGCGTCAACTATCATGAATTCACACCTGAGAAGACAAAGGCCTGCATAATGAGCTGCATAATGAGCCATTCAGTCAGCTGTGTCACTGAGAGGGATGAGTTACAAGAAAGAATGTGAGGACAAAATAAATCTATATAATTTTATGTTTGTAGTTTATTTAGAATATATTTAATTATCCCACAACATAATTTAATATTCACTTGTGAGTGCAGTTAAACAGTTTATTAGGAAAAATCAAAGCTGACTTTCAAACTGAATTTTTTGCATCATTACTCCAGTCACACAATCCTTCAGAAATCCTTTTAACAATCTTATTTTCTACAAAAAAACATTTATTGTTATTATTATCATCATCATTATTATTATTATTATTATTATTATTATTATTAATGTTGAAAAGAGCTGAGAATATTTTTTTTTTAGGTTTTTTAGGGGGGATAAATTGAAAGAACAGCAATGATTGTTACATTTGTTACAGTTACATTTATTGTTACATTTATATTATTTACATCAAGCTTTTGAATGGTATAGTAGTGTATATTGTTATTGAAACTTCATCATATTTCACTTGATTATACATTTAGTCAGGAATTATAGTTTGGAAAAAGTCTTTGGAAAAAGTCTAACTAGTAAAATGTTTACACGTTATGTGAAAACTGGTACAAGTATATAAATAAATGAAAAGAGACTTACTCATGTTTATGAAACTCCGCTGAATAAAGTGCTTCATTCTTTTTTCTGAGGAAATCCAAATCTCAAATCCTCAACCACATCACATCTTTTTGGGGTGAATTATGTCTTATTCCTCTCATCGCGAAGCAAACAGTAAAATAATAAAAACTTTAAGAACAGTCTCGCTGCGTTGTCTTCTGTTGTGTGGGCGTATTCAAAAGCCGCGCGCTTCAGTGAAACATTTGAATCTCAAAAGCTCGCTCGGCGCGGGGGCGTGGTCGCATTAGAAGATAATGAAGGGAGACGTGAAAAAACGGACATCGCGTTGTTTTCATATGGATTACTTTATCACAGAATATTTGTTTTCAGCAGCACTTGTTTAGTTTAAAAGTAGACGTGTCAGGCTTTCTATAGATATCTCTCTCATGTCTCTTCGTTGAGTATTCGCTGAGTTACAGTTCATTTTAATGACACATTTGTATCTGAAGATCAGCACAGACAAAGGCTGCAGACAGCACTCCTTGTTTGTTATCTTTATTTTATAAGTGCACAAAGTTTTGTTGTTATTATGTCTGTATACAAAAAAAAGTAGACCCTTTACAGATTCGATTGATGTATTGCACTTATCTGTACGATCAAAACTGAAAGTGTAATTTAAGTTCTTTTCGGGGTTATCAGGAGAAAATACCCCAAAACGCGTATACGCGTTAATCGACTCCAGAGGGTTAACTCCCCTGTCCCCTCAGAAGGGTACTACTCAAAAGACCAAATCAAGTGAAATAAAACGGTTCTGCCCATTTTGTGATAGCACAGAGCATTATTTGAGTCAATGCAAAGCATTTGCTGAACTTACCACTGATCAGGCCAAAGACTGGATTCGAGATAATAATCATTGTTGGAGCTGTGCCAGGACTCACCACGCTGTTCAGTGTGACCTGAAGAAACCCTGTGTCAAGGCAAACACCTTCGACCTCTACACAATGTAAACGTCAGATCTTCCCAAGAGGATATAGTTAGTATTGAGAAGACCTGCCTTACCAATTCCTCTCCAGACAGATTTTACCTGGACAAACCAGTTGTTGGGAACCGTGTCATGCTTAAGGTAGTACCTATACATGTTCATTATGAAGACCGCACTTTAGATACATTTGCACTTCTGGATAACGGCTCTGAGAGGACCATCTTGCTCCCAACCGCTGCCAAAGCCCTTGGTATACAGGGTACACCTGAAGATCTCTCCTTGCACACTGTTCGACAAGATATTGAAGTTCTTCATGGGTCATCTATCTCCTTTCAAAATCCTCAACCCACAAGCCTCAAATCCTTTACAAAATTGAACATGCATTCACTGCAGATCGCCTCAATTTGTCACGACAGTCTTATCCTGTGGATAAGAAGTAAGAAGTATCACCACTTACGTGGTCTTCCCATCCTGCCGATGAAAGATGTTCAGCCTCTAATTCTGATTGGGTCAGATCACCCCCATCTCATTACCCCGATTGAACCTGTCAGATTAGGTTCTCCAGGCGGACCTGCTGCTGTCCTCAGACTCTTGGGATGGACCCTCCAGGGCTCTGCATCATTCATGGGGCGGCCTGCATCCTCCCAACAATGCCTGCTGACATTGGTCCTTCCACCTCAAGATGAGCTCTTCAAGAATGTCCAAAGACTCTGGCAGATAGAAGCTGTTCCACACAGGGATGAGAAAGAGGTGACTCGATCTAAACAAGATCAGGAGGCTTTAAAGTTACTCGAAACCAAGACCCTCCGCACAGAAGTGAACGGCATTCTTCGACTGGCAACACCCTTACGGCAGAAGGATATGCCTCAGTTGCATGCCCCTAAGGAGTCAGTCATGCCTAACCTGCGCAGTAATGAGAAACGTTTGTTGAAGGATACAGTGAAAGCAGAGATCTACAGAGCTGAGATGGAGAAGCTCAAGCAGATAGGAGCTGTCCAGGAAGTAAATAAAGAGACAACAGACTCTGACGAATGTTGGTATATACCTCACCACATTGTCAGTCATAATGGGAAATATTGTGTTGTTTTCAACTGTTCCCACCAATATCATGGGCAGAGTCTCAACCAGTGTCTGCTGCCTGGCCCTACACTTGGTGCATCATTGTTAGGTGTGCTCATCAGATTTAGGGAGCATTCAGTCGCAGTAAGTGGTGACATCAAGGCGATGTTCCATCAGGTCTGCCTCCTTCCTGAAGATCGTCCCCTGCATTCCCACCTAAAAAACCTGAAAAAAATATTCTCAGCTCTTTTCAACATTAATAATAATAATAATAATAATAATATAATAATAATAATAATAATAATAATAATAAATGTTTTTTTTTTTGTTGTAGAAAATCAGATTGTTAAAAAGATTTCTGAAGGATTGTGTGACTGGAGTAATGATGCTAAAAACTCAGTTTGAAAGTCAGCTTTGATTGTTCCTAATAAACTGTTTAACTGCACTCACAAGTGAATATTAAATTATGTTGTGGGATAATTAAATGTATTCTAAATAAACTACAAACATAAAATTATATACATTTATTTTGTCCTTACATTCTTTCTTGTAACTCATCCCTCTCGGTGACACAGCTAACTGAAAGGTTCATTATGCAGCTCATTATGTGGGTCTTTGTCTTCTCAGGTGTGAATCACAATGATATTCATGATAGTTGACGCCTACTCGCATATGACTTTTACCAACAAAAAGTGTCTTAGAAAATTTAAATCAATATATTGTTTTCTGTGAGTGAGTAAACAAGATGATTTTCACATCATTTAGAAAGAAGAAATTCTAGGCTACAAGCTCTAGTTCTCAAAGTCCTGGGAACCAATGTTCTGTATGTGTTTTATTGCCTTATTCAAGTGATTTAACATTTTTAGTTTTTCACTAACCACGCATAACATTTTTTTTTCTCAAAAACACAATCATGTACATACATGCTGCTCACATATTATTATTATTATTATTATTATTATTATTATAGCCCAGTTTGTGCTGATTACAGTGAGATTAGACTTTAGCCATTTAGATATTCATAAGAAACTGAAAAAAGCACAAATGTCAGGGCATGACAAAACTTCTCCAGGCCCCAAAAATACCCTTAGACTCCAAAGTGTTAACCAGTATAGCTGCCTTTTTTATGATGTTATTTGGGAATTGATGCACAGTTTGTTAATGCACCCGGATTCATTAATATAGTAATACTGAAACCATTTAGTGGGACCAGACCAATAGTTATATTGTCTTTAATTGCATCCTCTGCCTATTGAAAACTGCAGCTGTTGTTTAGATTATAATGTAAATGCTGTTATTCTTAAGAAGTGTCTGATTTATTTGTGAACATGTGCCTGTTTTACTTATACTGTTATGTTTTGTTATTTTTAGACAAATTTTCAATGCACTTTGGAAAGAAGCTTCAGTCTCCTCATTCTTTGTGTCCTGACCGACACACCAGAAGTGTATACTGCTGATAGTTAGAACCCAAGCCTAGCAGTCTCTTTCCTCTCCAACATCCGGGATGCAATTTTTATCGGGGAACCTCCTGGAAACGCGATTGGGCTAGTTTTGAGAAGCAACTGGGCAGGATTTGTTGTGAAAACCTGGCAACCCTATTATACTATTAATTACAGGAGCGTCTTTACTGATGAGATGCGCATGAAAATCGCATTTGATTTTTTGCACAGCCCTAGTTTGAACTAGTGAGTTTAGGTGTATTGGTGCCGTGCCAGTGGTCATCTTGTAGGCAAGCATCAGTACCTTGAATTTGATGTGAGCGGCTACTGGTAGCCAGTGTAACCTGATGAGAAGAGGAGTAATGTGAGCTTTTTTTGGCTTATTGAAGACAACCCTTGCTGCTGCATTCTGGATCAGTTGTAGAGGCTTGATAGTACATGCAGGAAGGCCCACCAGGAGGGCATTACAATAGTCCAGTCTGGAGAGGAGCTTGGACAAGAAGTTGGGTGGCTTGCTCTGACAGGAAGGGTCTAATCTTCCTAATGTTGTATAGGGCAAATCTGCAGGACCGGGTCATTGTAGCAATATGGTCTGTGAAGCTTAACTGATGATCCATTACAACTCCTAGGTTTCTGGCTGTCCTGGAAGGAGTTATGGTTGACGAACCCAGCTGTATAGAGTAGTTGTGATGTAACGATGGGTTAGCTGGAACCACCAGCAGTTCTAGTAAGGTTGAGCTGAAGGTGATGGTCATGCATCCAGCTTGAAATGTCACCCAGACAGGCTGCAATGTGAGCAGCTACTGTCGGATCATCTGGTTGGAATGAGTAGTAGAGTTAAATGTCATCAGCATAGCAGTGATAGGAAAAGCCATGCTTCTGAATGACGGATCCTAATGACGAAGAGAAGAGAAGTGGTCCAAGGCCTGAGCCTTGAGGAACCGCAGTAGCAAGAAGTTGTTTCTTAGAAACTTCACCCCTCCAAGACACCCTGAAGGATCTATCTGAGAGGTAGGACTTAAACCACAGGAGTGCGGTTCCAGAGATGGCCATCTTTCTGAGGGTGGACAGTAGAATCTGGTGATTAACTGTGTCAAAAGCAGCAGACAGATCCAGCAAGATGAGTACTGAGGATTTGGAAGCTGCTCTCACCAGTCGCAGGGCTTCAGTAACCGTGGCCGCTTTTGAAGCCAGATTGGTTGCTGTCCAGGAGGTTGTTCTGTACAAGAAACATAGAGAGTTGGTTGAACACAACGCGCTCAAGTGTCTTTACAATGAATGGAAGAAGGGATACCGGTCTGTAGATTTCTAGAAGTGCTGGATTTAAAGATGGTTTCTTAAGCAGTGGGCTTACCCGAGCCTGCTTAAACGCTGAGGGAACTGTACCAGAGTGAAGAGAGGTGTTAATAATGTAAGTAAGTGAAGGTATTACTGAAAAAGAAATCGCTTGAAGGAGGTGAGTGGGAATAGGATCAAGTGGACAAGTAGTAGGTTAACTGGACAGGATAAGTTTGGAAACGTCCATCTCTGAGAGTGGAGAGAAGGAGGAGAGAAAGTGTGTATTAGTCGTTATGAAGTTATCCATCTGCGGTTTGGAGAATTGGTCACTGATGGTTCTTGTCGTATTTGTGAAGAAAACTGCAAAGTCGTCGGCTGTAAGAATCGATGAAGGAGGGGGTGGAGGCAGACTAAGAAGAGAAGAGAAAGTTTTGAAAAGTGTGCAAGAGTCAGAACAGATGTTAATTTTGTTGTGGTAGTATGATGTTTTAGCAGTGAAGACATTTGCAGAGAAGAAAGAGAGGAGAGACTGATACACACTGAGGTCGGTAGAGTTTCTTGATTTATGCCATTTCCTCTCTGCAGCCCTGAGTTTAATGTGATGTTCACGGAGAACATTGGACAGCCAGGGGGCAGATGGTGTGGTGCGTGTTGGTCTGGATGACAGTGGGCAAAAGTTGTCCAAGCAAAAGTTCAGAGTGGAGCAAAGAGTGTCAGTAGCACTGTACATGTCCAGAGCTGAAAACTGAGCGAGTGAAGGAAGTGAGGATGAAACCAAAGAGGATAGGCGAGATGGAGAGAGTGAGCGTAGGTTCCGTCAAAAGGTGACCTGCGGTGGAGCGTGTGCTGCTTCAGGAGTAAGTGCGAGGTTAGCAGTTATGAGGAAGTGGTCTGAGGTGTGCATTGGAGCAACTAAAGTGTTGTCCATGGAGCAACAGCGCATGTAGATGAGGTCCAGTTGGTTGCCTGATTTGTGAGTCACTGTAATAGACGCTCACTTGAGATCAAATGAGGCGAGCAGAATGTTGAAGTCAGCAGCCTGGGGTTTATCTAGGTGGATGTTGAAGTCACCAAGCAGTACCAGAGGAGTACCATCCTCAGGAAAGTTTGATAGTTACACATCCAACTCCTCCAAGAAGTTTCCCAGTTGACCTGGGGGACGATAAACGACCACAAAGTGGATGAGAACAGGGTGGTTTATAGTAATTGCATGTGATTCAAATGAACAGTTACCTGTAAGAGATGGTTTAAGATCAAATTTCCATTCTTTTGAGATAAGGAAACCAGTACCTCCAACCCTCCCAGTCGTACGAGGGGTGTGGGAACAAGTGAAATTAGTGGAGAGGGCTGCGGGAGTGGCAGTGTCTTCAGGTTTGATCCAAGTCTCAGTTAGGGCAATGAGGTTGAGACAGGATTGAGTAGCAATAGAAGAAATGAAATCTGCTTTGTTAACAGCAGACTGGCAGTTCCAGAGACCAACTGGAATAGAGAGTAAAGTAGTAGAGGTCAGAGGGACAGGCCTTAGATTATTGGGATAGGCCTGCCTCCGACGTATACAGTGCGTGTTCACCGAGTGTTAGTAGTAATAGTAGAGATCTGAAAGCACATAGTGAGCACAAGTGACCTAAATAACTAGTTGAGAACAAGCTATACAAAAAGAAAAGAAAGGGGCGAAAAGCAATACTCAAGTGCCTTGTCGGTGTCCTTGCTCAGTGGAGTCGCGCAGGTAGAGTCGATGGTTTTTACACTCAGCGGTCTTCACACGAGGGCTGCCGCAGTGAACTACACACTTTTATATTTGCCTGTTATTGAAGTACCTGTTATTGAAGTCAGCTGGCCACGCCTTACTATTTAGCATACCGAAACTGGGGAGTCCCGTGATAGGCAAACGCGATAACAAACGCCACTTCAGCATGTATTTACCACGGTAAAAAAAACACAGTAAATGAAACAAAGTTTCCTAGCAACGACGAGCTGTAGTCTAATAAGGAAAACAAGGCAAAACACTTACAAACTGCTGTCCTTTTCTGTTGCTCGACTGTTTCTTCTAACAAGAACTTCCAAAACAGGTAATTAAGTACTTTCACTGGCTTTGGCCATGCCTTACTATTTAGCAGACTGAAACTGGGGAGTCCCGCGACAGGCAAACGCGAAAACAAACGCCACTTCAGCACGTATTTACCAAGGTAAAAAACACAGTAAATGAAACAAAGTTTCCTAGCAATGACGATCCGCGCTGTAGTCTAATGAGAAAACAAGGCAAAACACTTACAAACTGCTGTCCTTTTCTGTTTTGCCATTGTCCCCTGTCGTGTATTAATGTTGTAACCTGCTGTTGGTGAGTCTAGTCTGTTCAGTCAAGTCTGTTTCAAGTCAAGTCTCTGTTTGGATGTTTGGATTACACCTTGTAAATAAACTGCACTGTGGGGGACATCTATGCTCGCCTTCAGTGGACTCTTTACACTAATGCATTTGAACCCCCCCCCCCACCCAACAAGCATTCTTTATACATTTATTAGCAAATCAATTGGAGGTTCTAAAATTGCTAATTTGTGCCACAACACAGAGGCTATTAAATTGTTAATAATTAATACTCTACCTCTATAAGACAAACATGAGTAGCGCCATTTCCATTTTTTAATCTTCCTTCAACTATTTCTAAAATTTCATTCCATTTCACTTTTTCTATGAGCTCATTCCCCAAATGAACACCTAGATATTTAAAACCTCCACTAGTACAGTTTAAACAATTTGCGTTCTAAAATGCCATCTTTGATGAATGGCAGTATATTTGACAAAATGATCTTCTTTGCTGGATTTACAAGAGGATAAACCGGAGTATGTTAATTTTTCACTACAATACCGTGTTCAACAATTTTATTCACCTTATCTACTGAATCCAAAAAAACAAAACAAAAAAACATTGCACTATTCATTCTAGAAGCTGATCTTATACTTTCATGTCCAATCGCCTATCCAACCACAAAACTACACTCTTCCACAGAACAATCACTGCTAACGCATTGCACTCGCGGTTTAGATTAAAAAGTGAATGATATCAAATTAGTATGTTAGATAATATCAGAAGTATGGTGATAATTAAGTTACATTTTAGCAGTTTAAACTACAGAAAGTAAGATAAAGATTCCAACAGAAAAACAAAGCTACATGGAGCTGCAATCGCAAAATACTCAGTAGCACAGCAGACAGGAACCGGAAGTCAGTTAGTTCAGTAAGTCATTTAAGTTATAAAAGACTGTGAATGAGAACTTAAGTTGGGTAAGTTCATATTCAAGTAGAGGGGGGATGTTGTGTATTGATGTGATATAATCGATGTCATCATGTACCAAAGTGGAGTGTAAAAGGAGTGCCATGTTCAAACTGGTGTCTGTGTGGTTCAATCCGAAATAGCTAGAGAGTTTATAACACGTATAAAATTCAATATTTACAATATTTTCTTCCTGTATTTCGCACATTGTGAACATTGGTACATGAGGATCCATTGGTGATCTTGCTCTGCCTGCTACAATATTTTTCTCCTCTTTGCATTCATCTTCAGCGTTGTGGGCCTCTGTTAATGGCAATTTAGAGACTGAATATAATATTAACGTAGTATTTCCACACAAATTACATTTTGATGTTTGACTGCGATGCAGTTTCTACGCAAGCATGGAACAGACATAGTCTCTGAAAATTATTATTATTTTTTTTTAAATGCCCGGTTGATCGGTGCTTCAAAAGATGTTAATTGATGGGCTGGAGTCATATGGATTACTTGTGGGTTATTGTGATGTTTTTATCAGCTGTTTGGATTCAGATGGCACCTTTTTTACTGCAGAGGATCCATTGGTGAGTAGGTGATGTAATGCTACAATTACGATTGAAGATGATGAAACAAACTCATCTACATCTTACTAGAAGCAGGAAATATGACCATATTAGACCAGTTCTGTCAACTCTGCACTGGCTACATTTCTATCACATTTCTATATAGGGCTGGGCGATATGGCCAAAAAAATATCACAATAACATTTTTCATACCAGTCGATATCGATAATTATTACAATAAATTTCAAATCTAGCAGATTTTTGTTCCTAAGTGAAAGTTGTAGAAACCAGACTATTAATTTTGGTTTTAAACTACTCTTTCAGAACATGACAAACACTTCACATTGTTGAATTCTTTACACTTTTCCAGAGATTTTTCCTTAACAAATTAATATTTATAATTAATATAAATAATATATTAATAGAAAAATTAATTTCTTATTTTCTGCATGTTCTAATGAGCGATATTTTTTCAAATCATGAAACGTTTGTGTTGCCTGACTTTGACACGTATCTTCAGCTACATTTCAGCTACATTTTTTTGTCTCTTAGAAATGCACACACAGGGGATGCTTTGGCCTAATGGTTAGAGAGTTGGACTTGTAACCCGAAGGTCGCAGGTTTGAGTCTCGGTGCTGGCAAGAGTTGTAGGTGGGAGGGAGTGAATGAACAGCGCTTTCTTCCACACTTGATACCCATTGCTGAAGTGCCCTTGAGCAAGGCACTGAACCCCCAGTTGCTCCCCGGGCGCTGGATATAGCTGCCCACTGCTCCGGGTTGTATTGCAAGGGGGAAAAATCTAGATATTTATACTGTAGATATTACTACATTAACTATAGGCTGTTATATGTACACTGAAAAAAAAAACTTTCATGGGCAGCCTAGAATATTATGCACTTTCACAACAAAAACTTTTTTCTTTATTGAATAATAATAATAATAAAACCTCTTTGTTCTCTTTCTCTGTATCATTGTTTCTACACTGGTGATTTTTTCAAATAACTTTTTTATTTATACCAAACAAGGCCATAATCATATCTAGAACATTACATTATTTTTTTGAGGAAAATATTAAGACCAGACCATTATGGTAATGGTAAAGGAACTAAATAAATAATGAAGATTTTTTTTGTAAAGTAATCAATCTGAACTGTAACTAATATTTTTAGCCATTTTAAATTATGCACCCATTCAGTTTTAGTTGTATTCCTAATATCTTGAAAGCGCAAGACGAAAATAATTAGGAATTACATGAATCATGTAAATGACAGCCCAACTTTCAATGCAAAAGAAACAAGAAAAAAAAGAAAAGAGAGAAAATAAATAAAAAAATAAAGTTGAATAGTTTGCATCACTGGATAATACAGTCGAGCTGATTGTTGCTATAGTAAGTAATTCTTACACTCAACATTAACAGCAAGTCACAAGGTGTCAGCTTACAACTGTATAGTACCACGACACGAGGCAGGATGCAAATGCAAGGCGATTTATTGAAAAGATATGAAGTAGGTCTGACAAACAGACAACAATGGAGTCCAAACACTGAAGGGGAGTGGCGACGATCTCAAGCTCAGATGGTGGGTGATGCAGGGACCTCGGTGGACAACCAGTGATGATCCTTGGTGATCCAGTGCTGTATTTCCCAGTGAAGGTGCTCGTGATACTGGTGCTGAGTGCAGGAAGACACGACGAAGAACAAAGGGGGAATCCACGATCCAACACAGCCAGGGGAACAGAGCGGAAAACAGGGAAGAACCACAACGATCTGACAACATGAGACACCAGTTACTGCACTTAAATAGACACATACAATGGGACACAGGTGGTGCTGTTAATCAGCCGTGATCAAAGACCACGCCCACAGACATACACCTGCACACTAAACAAGCCGAGAGAGAGACAGCGAATTCATGAACCGTGACATATAGCCTATGCATTTTAGACGCTTATACTGTATATGCCCGTGCCTCGTCCTTGCAATGAACACACGTTATTGAATGTTTTTTTTTAGAACATTAAAACTGCTCAGGTAATTTCAGAGGTAGGCTATGATACATATGTGTGTATCAAACTCCTCATAACTTGCAAACTCCCCGTGATAGCGTGCAAATATTTCTGCCCGTTTTCACTCGTTGTCAGCCTCTGTTTTTCTGCAACAGGCAGAAACCTCCGAGTGAATTCTGGAGCTATTTTATGATTGTTAGGCCAGTCTCAATCTATAGCTTAAACTTCTCAAAATACAGTCAGCTTCAGATTAGTTTTAATCTATGCAAAAAAAACAAAAAAAAAAAAAAAAAAAAAATCGTAATCGTTATCTAATTCTGATTGGGTGGGCAAGACAGTCATTTGGGTGCCCACCCCTGCCCATGTCTGGAGCCATCCCTGCTCATCAGCGAGCTCATTCTGCTCTAGTGAGCTGCTAGAGCTAGTTTGAACTCTGAGCCGAGCAGTTCAAGTGTATCGTTCCGCTTTTGCCGCATAAACATTATATCGAACATTTATCTCTTGATATAATTTTATTGAGGAAAATTATATTGCGATAATTATAATTTTATCGCCCAGCCCTATTTCTATAATTCAAATCCGTTAAATGATTGTTAGGTTGCATTAATTATGTCAACTTGAACCGGGAACACTTATTGCATCATAAGAAGTTCTATTTCGTTACGTTGTAAGAAGAATGGCATCTACGTTAATAGTAGTCTGTTTCACTCTTATTCCGAGGTCACCATAGCCACCTGGATCCAGTTTGTATCCAGATCAGATATCAACACATATAGAGACAACGTCTACAGCCCTGAATATCAGTGGAGACAACAACAACTAGATGATCACTAGAAACAGATCCCCTGTGAAGACCATGTCAACATGACTGTCACCGGTGTAATGTTTGCTCACTGGCTAAACTATATTACGGATGTAATAACTGGAACCGACACGGAGCTTTCTTCACTGTGTGCTTTTATAAGCCTCACTTTCTCTAATCTCGTGGGATGCGAGATTTGCCCGAGGGCTACGGTGTCACTTTTAGGACATACAGTATCAGTCGGGATGTTACATCTCCCTTCTCAAGAAAATAAATAAATAAATAAATGGCATTACCCAAGCACACACAACATTAATTCTGCGAACATAACAATTGTGCTGAATGGATATATAAACGGTCTGACAAATACAGTCTGTAGTCGTTAGCGTCATTGCTGTGATGTAAACAGGTACCAGGTAGCAGTTAAATGACATACGACATGTGCACCAATAAGTCATTAGTTTTAAGTCAGAAATAATGTTTTCATTTCCCATGTGATTCAAGTAACTTAAAGGTGAACTAGTTGTGTAAGAAAAACAGAACAGGCAGTTAAACTGATTGCACAGTGTTTCAGAGGTAGTAGGCAAGTAACAGGTATTAATAAAACATTAATAAAACATGAAAACAACTTGCTCTTGTTTCCTTTTTTTTTTTTTTTTTAACAAGAGACAACAACAACAACAACAGCTGAAGTGCAACTTTACTATATACAATTTTTTTTTTTTTCTTAGGGCAGCGATCCGCCTACACCCTTTACATTATAGGTCAAGGATTTGTTTTGGCCTGGAGATGCGGCCAAACCTTGTTGTGTAATTGGGCTTTTGTTGGTTAGTTGGTTGTGGATGGTCCGCAGGTTCGGGGTGTGGTGGCTGTGTGTTATTGGTGTGTGTGTCTGCATGCTGTGTGTCTTTGGTGTCTTGAGCATCTCTGCTGTCACGGAGGTGCCAACGGTTGCGCCGTAGAGTCTGTCCATCTTCTGTCTGGATGTGGTAGCTCCTGTGTGTGTGTGCATGTTGTGTTACCGTTGCAGGTCTCCAGGAGCCATCTTCATGACGGAAACGAATGGGTGTGCCGGCAGGTAGGTGAGGCAGTGGCCTGGTGCCTCTGTTGAAGTATGCTTGTTGGCGGTGTTGACATGCCTTTCGTCTGTTTTGGACAGCTCTTTGAGATGCTACCTGTGGCTTCAGATGCCTACTGGTCGCTGGGAGTATGGAATGCAGTCGTCGGCTCATCAGAAGCTGGGCCGGTGACTGAAGGTTGTCAACTGGAGTGTTCTTGTACTCCAAAAGAGCGAGGTAGGGGTCTGTGTTTCCAGCTTTTGCTTTGTCCAGGATGCGCTTTGCTGTCTGGACGGTCTTTTCAGCAAGGCCGTTGCTCTGTGGGTAACGCGGACTTGTGGTGGTGTGGGTGAAGTCCCATGCGTTTGCGAAGCGGCGGAACTCCTCAGAGCTGTAGCATGGTCCGTTGTCACTGATGACTGTCTCTGCGATGCCGTGACGAGCGAACACAGACTTGAGTTTGGCAGTTACTGCAAGTGAAGTGGTATTTGTGAGCTGCTCCATTTCAAAGAATCTACTGTAGTAGTCTACAATGACAATGAAGTTTTGAGTGTTCCATGTGAAGAGGTCTGTGCCTACCACTTGCCATGGTCTCTCCGGTATGTCATGGGACAACAGTGGTTCTTTGGGGTTAGCATCACGTCGTTCCTGGCATATACTGCACTGTTCTACCGTTGCTTCTGCTTTTGTTTGCCCATCCCGGGCCAGAACAGGAGGTCTCGTGCTCTGTGTTTGCTTTTCTCCATGCCCATGTGTCCTGCGTGTACGCACTGGATCATGTCTCCTCTGAGGCTCAGGGGAACTATGATTTTCTCACCTTTGAAAAGTATTCCTTCCATCTCGGAGATCTCATCTCGGTGGTTCCAATATTCATGGATGCTGGGTGGGCATTTCCTCCTTTCGTTTGGCCATCCGTTCTGTGTGGCTCTTCTGAGTGCAGTAACCTGTGCATCCTGTGCTGTTGCGTCCTTGATCTCCAGTAGCTTCCTGTCGCTCACTGGAACAGTGCTTATGAGTGTGTGTACCTGTGCTTCCATGCTCTCCATAAGGCTGCTGTCCTGGTGCTCGATGGATTTTCGGGACAATGTATGTCCTTTCCGGGCCGGTGGATGATATGTATGTTATATTTCTGGAGCTGTAGTATCATCCTCTGTAGCCGCGGTGGTGCTGCAGCCAGCGGTTTTCGGAGGATAGGTTCCAGAGGTTTGTGGTCGGATTCTACAATCACTCTACGGCCGTACATGTATTCGTAAAAACGCTTACAGCCAAATAAAACTGCATAAAGTTCCTTCTCTATCTGAGCATAATTCACTTCGGTGCTGTTGAGTGACTTGGAAGCGTAGGCAATGGGTTTTTCGTCCTGGAGCATGACAGCGCCGAGGCCACATTTTGAGGCGTCTACTTGGAGTCTCAGTTCTTTTTGTGGGTCGAAGTATGCGAGCACAGGGTGGTCTGTTATCAATTTTTTTGTCTGCGTGAATGCTTTGTCATGGTTTTTGTCCCATAAAAACTCACTGTCCTGCTTCAGCAGTTGTCGTAGTGGTGCGTTTATCTCGGAGAGGCGTGGTGCGAATCTGGCAAGATAGTTAACCATCCCAAGAATGGTTTTTCTAACTCTCCTCTACTTGTGGGTGGTTGCATGTCTTGTATCGCTTTCACCTTCGCTGGGTCTGGCTTGACACCTTCTCGCGAGAGCGTGTGGCCGAAGTAGCTGACCTCTGATACACATATTTCGCATTTATCAGGATTTAACCTTACCCCTCTTTCTCTTGTGCGTTTCAGCATGGCCCTGAGGTTGTTGTCGTGTTCAAGCTTTGTCTTGCCGAAAACGAGTATGTCGTCGACGATGGCAGCTACACCTGTGAGGCCCTCATATGTCTCGTCGACGTGCCTTTGGAATTCGTCTTGAGCTGAATTGATTCTGAATGGCAGCCTCAGGAACCTGTATCTGCCGAATGGGGTGTTAAATGTTGTTAGTAGGGATGACGTTGTACTCAGCTTTATGGCCCAATAGCCTGATCTGGCGTCGAGGACGCTGAAGTACTTCGCTCCGGCGAGCTTTGTGGTGACATCCTCTAAAGTCGGTAAGGGGTAGTGTGGCCTTTTTATCGCCTTGTTGAGGTCTCTGGGGTCCAGGCAGACCCTCAGCTTGCCAGTCTGGGGTTTTTCTACAACAACAAGAGCATTAACCCATTCTGTGGGCTCTGTCACTTTGCAAATTACGTTGCTCTCTTCCATCTTGTCGAGCTCTTTTTTCAGTCTGTCTCGCAGAGCGATCGGTACTCTTCGTGGTGGGTACACTACTGGTGTGGCGTGTGGGTCGACATGGAGGTTGCACTCCCCTGGAAACTCTCCTATGCCCTGGAATACGTCTGTGTATTCTTTGAGGAGGCTGTCTGTATCTGTGCATGGATTCGCTTCTTCCTCGGCCACAGTTAGTATCAGCTTGATTAACTTAAGGTCTAGGCTAGCTCTCATCCCTAGGATGGGGGGTGCTTTGGTGTCCACTATGTAGAATTCGAGCACAATGGAGGTGTTTTATACTTGCACTTTAGATGACAGGTGCCTTTCACTTTCAGGAACTCACCGCCATATCCTGAGATTTTTTGAGTGGTTGGTTTTATGGCAGTGTCTCTGAACAGTCTTTCAAATATCTGCACTGGAATTACATTGGTCTGTGCGCCAGTGTCGATTTTAAATTTAACTTTCTGAGTCCCGATTTCAATTTCAGCATAAGCTTGTTCGTTACATTTTCCTGTGTTTTCACTTGTGAGTCCGTCAATAAAAGTTCTACCTGCTCATCTTCAGTGTCTTCATCCATCATGTGAATCACTTTTCTCGTGTGGTTGTTTGTATGTAGTTTTGACTTACAGGCCTTTGCAAAGTGATTGAATTTTTTGCATTTCATTCATTGCTTGCCTTTAGCTGGACAGGCGCCGTCTTTGGTCATGTGCAGGCCGCCGCATCTATCACATTCTCTTTGTGCTGTGGCGGGCTCTCTCGGCCTGGCTTTGTGACTCGTGCGTGCTGATCTGTGTTCCGGTCTTCGGGCAATGGCGTGCACAGCGTCGTTATTGGGGTATTTGCTTCCAACCATCTCTTTGAGTTGGACTTGTGCTATCTCATGAGATCGCGCGATGTCGATGGCTTGGTCTAGCGTTAGCTCCGCGCCGTGGCTGAGCAACTTCTCCCGCACTCGCGGTGAATTTGTAGCGAAAACAATGCGGTCTCGCACCATCTCGTCGCTGTTGGGGTATCCACAGTCCTTAACTAACAGCTTCAGCTCCGTGACAAAGTGTTCAAAAGTTTCCCCATCACCTTGTGTTTTCTCATGGAAACGATATCTTGCATATATCGGGTTAGACTTTGGTGTGAGGTACGCGGTGTACTTATCGTAGTATGTTTGTAGTTTCGTCGCGTCTTCATCTGTTAGTGTCCATGTGTTGAAAATGTCGCGCCCTTTTTCCCCGATCCATAGGAGGAGATAGCTGCATTTGTCCTGTTCGCTTTTCTCCCGTAGAGGTCCGGGGAATATTAGCTCCGCGTGCTGCTTGAAACGCCGCCATGCTTCCGGCAAGTTAGCCGATTCCCAATCCATCTTGGGTGCTGGGACGCCGAAACTATCCATGTTTCTCTCGGGACGTGAGTACTGGCCTCTACTCTGACACCATGTAATGTTTGCTCACTGGCTAAACTATATTACGGATGTAATAACTGGAACCGACACGGAGCTTTCTTCACTGTGTACTTTTATTAGCCTCACTTTCTCTAATCTCGCGGGATGCGAGATTTGCCCGAGGGCTACGGTGTCACTTTTAGGACATACAGTATCAGTCGGGATGTTACAACCGGGACAAGCCCATGGGAACCAGACAAGTCCTCTGCATAATCTGGTTTGTGTTGCAGCCTGGAATTAAACCACGCCATGCTGGTTTCATCTGGCAAGAGGAGAACTGAGACTGAGTTCTCCTCTTGCCAGATGAGACTACTTTCTCCCAAAGTTTTTTTTCTCCATTTCTTGCCACTATCGCTTTTGGCTTGCTTATTTAAGGATGCTTAATTTCTGGCAATATTGTCGGCTTGATTGCACAGACACTATTGGAAGAGTGTTGAACTGGATGATGACATCACTGAATCAACAATGAACTGATTTTAACTGAAAAAATTGACTTATTGTCCTTTTGCATAATTGAGAAACTATTTTCTTGTTTGACACTGTAAAGCTGCTTCTACACAATCTGTATTTTATAAAGTGCTACATAAATAAAAGTGACTTGACTTGTCATCTAGGATGGCCTGGTCCATGTACCTTCGTATAATTCGTTTTTGATTTACTATTAAAATCTGAAAAATGCAATTTTTTTATTTTTCATTTGTTCAAACAAAATGAAATATCAAGTTTTTTGTTTTTATGTTCAGGGACAGAAAACGAATAAACAACTTTAATATTCGATCTCTACATGTGGGCGGGAATGAAACGCCCCTCTCCGTTAATAGGTCAACCAAACATTACAACATAATTATAATCCTAAAAGCATAATAAGAGTCCTCCGCTTCTACGGATTCTTAACAAATTTATTTCTACTACATTTTATCTCTTTCTCTTCATCAAACAGCCAGATCAAAGAATAGCTCGACAAAAATCGTACCGAGGCAGAGCCTTTTGGTCCTTTGGCACACCGCCTGTTTTATCATAGTATTCACCTATCAAAATCTGTCTGGCAAAGTTGCACCATGCACTGCAGCACGGGGAGAATGTAGCCTATTGTAGCAAAGCGCAGACCGCTATCAATTTATGTGAACATGTAGTCATAACTTTTGTTTTAGACAATATGCTGCGTTTTGGACTATGGAGAAACTTAAATAAAATGACAGATATGAAAAGAAATTAGCACATCTATTTTTTTTTTCTATTTTGAGTTTTATTCATAGAGCACTTTATACAAATTTAGGAAATCATATGCTGTTATCCCACTGGCACGGGACTATTTGTTCGTCAGAGTGCTTATTTCAGTGATTGAATTTAGTGAAATGTGAATTTGACATCATGATTTGAAGGTAAACTCCTTTGAGTTATAAGCACATATCCAAACCCTGAAATAACACTTCGAACAATAAACCAGAGATTAGTGTCAGAAATTAACTTTCCCTTAAGGGGCACCTGATTTTCAGTTGTTGTCGTTTTTGTTTTTTTTTTATTGTAAGGACTGTTTTGGGTTTTGTTTCTTGTTCATTGTTTTCATGTCTTTTATTTTGTAGTTTGATTTATGCTGTTTGTGTCATGCTTCCCTTGCCCTCATGTATCTCTGCCTTGTGTATGTGCCATGTTTTTATTGGTTATTGTTTTGTCATGTGATTATCAGTTCTGTTTGCTCATTGGTTGCTTTAGTCATGTGTCTTGTTTCCCATTGGTTTGTTCTTGTCATGTTACCCTCATTGTTTGTTATAAGTAGTCATGTCATTGCCATTGTCTCTTGTCGTGTATTAATGTTGTAACCTGCATGTAGGTGAGTCTAGTCTGTTCATGCCACGTCAAGTCTTCATTACCTGTTTGGATCAATGTAAATAAACTGCACTTCGGTTCATCGCAACGCTTGCCTTCAGTGGACTCTTTACAGTTGTTTTTTTTTTTTTTACCTTTTACCTTTTGTATGTCATCTTTAATGTTAAATTCTTACATCTAAAAAAATTAGAATAATATGACAATATTCTGTTACCAATTAAATCAGTATTCAGAGATATAGAACCTGTGCCTGAAGATGCCTTTAGAAGTATTTACAGTTTAATGCTGATCAGATGGCTGTACATGCATTTACATAGCAATTAGAAATGTATAATGAAATAAGATTAATGTTTTAATCGCAGTGGGCAGCCATTTAGGGAGCATTTAGGGGGTTTGGTGCCTTGCTCTAGGGCATCTCAGTTGTGGTGTTGTGTGCCTTGGAGCAGTTGGGTGTTCATTGGGTTTAGTAGTTTGACTCTCTAACCATTAGGCCACGACTTCCCCACAAGTCAGTCACACAACGGTTTTGTGACGTGGGTTTAGTTGGCAGAGAAAATAACAATGTTCTATGCTATCAGTTAGCTGGCCAATACCCAATATTAATTAAATAAACTCAGCTTATTGTCTAAAACTACCTGTTCACATAAATTAATAGTGGTCTGCGCTTGTCTAATACATTCTCCCCGCGCTGCAATGCACAAAGGTGTGCCAAAGATGTATAGGCTAGTAGGTAGTTGTGAGTGCAGGTGCAAAGTAAATTAATATTTCTGAGATAAACTAAATGTTTCACTGGTAGGTTGCAGAATGTATGCCTACACAAAAGAAAGTGCTGTCTAGGCTCTGCCTCGGTACGGTTTGTGTCAAGCCATTCATTAATCTGGCCTGCGTTTCTCGATAACGATTGATCTTAGAACTTTAAGGCGTTTTCTACTAGTCATTTTACGATCGTTTGTTATTGTTTCATGTGCATTTCCCAAAAATGCACTTAACGCAATCTTGCATAGCCGTGCCTTTAGTGTTAAGAGTCGCTATCTGTTTGTCAAGTGCTGAAATGTCACCTTATAGAATGGCTCTTTATTGTAGTACACGCTCCTTTATTGAAATGTTAACCTAATAATGCTGCGTTCCAGACAACTCGGATATAATAACAATTATATTATATTATATTATATTATATTATATTATATTATATTATATTATATTATATTATATTATTATGGTATAGTGTATAATATTATACTTCACATAATAATATATACATAAATATGGAGAGAGAGAGGGAGAGAGAGAGAGAGAGGGAGTCGTTATTTCCAAGGTCGAATACATGGGTGGTTTTTGTGCATGTCAGCAAGTCACTGACAGATTCCCCCCATAGTCTTTGAAGCATATTTCCTACATTACTTATTCTATTTATTTTATTTGTTCAATCATTTAATTTAGATGTATTTCTATTTTTTTTCTGCCCTTTTTAATTATTTCATTTTATATATATATATATATATATATATATATATATATATATATATATATATATATTTAAAAAAATAGTAATAACGTGTACAATAAAGTACAATCAAACCATTATCACATTGCACTTGAATAAAGTTAAAGGTTTAATCTGCTGATTATCCTGCAGGTGACCGCATAAATCAGTCTTCTTATGATGCACTTAGGGCTTTACAATTACTCCAGAGCACTCGTAGATCTACAATGATTTTCAAGTGCTACTTGAGTTACATGCTTTTGGGAAACAGACCATAATATTAAAATCAGTAGTACAAATGTTTTTATGAACTTCTTAGACTTACGAAGCTTTGGGGAAACACATCCCTGGCTGTTTGATGAAGAGAAAGAGAAAATATAGAAGAATTAAATTTGTTAACAATATGTAGAAGCGGAGGACTCTTATTATGTTTTTAGGACTATTATTATGTTGTAATGTTTGGTTGACCAATCAGCGGAGAGGGGCGGTCATTCCCGCCCACATGTAGAGATTGAATATTCAAGGTGTTTATTCATTTTCTGTCCCTGAATGTAAAAATGAAAAAATGAAGCCGAATTCTTGATTTTTCGTTTTGTTTGAATGAATGAATAACGAAAAATGTGCCATTTTTTTATTTTTCAGATTTCAATATTAAATCAAAAAACTAATTATACGAAGGTACACGGACCATATCTTTTGGTCATTTGATTTTTTATTTAATATTGAAAGTAGAAAATGAAAAAACAGCTTTTTCGGTACGGCCTAATTTTTAGTTTTTGTTCAAGGGTAGAAAAATTAATAAACAGCTTGAATATTTGATTTCAACATGTGGGCAGGAATTAAATGCCCCTTTGATTACATAAGTAATAAAAAAAAAATAATAATAATAATAATAATTAAAATTAACATTTTACCACGGATTCTTTATCTTTTTCAATCACTCCCTCTGGAGATAATGGGATGGTTTGATTTCAGGGTTTGACTGGAATGGTAGAAGACCTAGGGTAAAGTTTAAAACATTGCAGTTGACAAAAGAAAAGGGAGGGAGAGCTCTACCATGTCTTCAGAATTATTATTATGTTGCACAATTGAAACCCTTAGTATGCTGGTGTATACCAAGCTATGAATCAAGGTGGAAAACCCTAGAAGTTTCACAGATAAATACACCTATACAGTCAGTACTAGGAAATAAAAATCTAGCTGAAAGGAGCTATAACAGATTGAATACTTGGAATGTATTTGCAATGAGGGTATAGTTTATTGTATTGAAGAAGTCACAATTAGAGAAACAATCTGGTTTCAAGATTATAGGAATGTATACAGGCATCTAGAAACCATTCGTCAATATACAAAAAAAACTCAAACTCAAGGTCTTGGAGGGAATTTGGATGGAAGAATTTAGTACGATTTTTTTATAACTCCCAAATTATATACAGGCATACAGAACCGTGGCTCTTGTTGGGGGCAATGTGAAACCCCGATGGCTAATCATTTTCATATTTTTTGGGCTTGTTTGAAAATATATTTTTTTTTTAGCAAGAAGTATCAGTTGAAATTGAAAAGATAACAGGAGTAAAGTTCAACTTTTCGTTTGTTACATTATATCTAGGGAAAATAACAGAAACTGTTTTAGACAAGGATAAACACTTATTAAAGGTACTTTTAGCAAGCAGTAGGAAAGCCATGACTCGTAAATGATTGCAGGTTGACCCCCAACAAGGGATCAATGGTTAGGGATTGTAAATGAAATAAACTGTATGGCGAGACTTACATTTATATTAAGGCTCAAACTGGAAAAATGAAGCAAGCTTTGGGAATATGGATTATGTACATAGACCACTGATGAAAGTGTGATATTGTACAGTATATCAAGATGTTGGAAATATTTTGTGATTTGACATTGTAACACCCATGATGAATTTTTGTTCTTTGTTTTCAATTTAAAAAAAAATTGTATATAAAAAAGAAAGCTTCAGAGAGCTTTATTGCCAAGTATGTTTATAAGGAATTTGTCTTGGTGACAGGAGCTTCCAGTGCAGTACAACTTACAGACAATGCAGAGAGACATAGCAATAAACACAAAAAGGAGCTTTTGGTTTTGGAATGAAAAAAGAAAAGAAAACAAATCTAGCAATATGGGCATGATGTTGCATGTTTCCTGTCTTTCAGTTAATGTGGTTTGTTATCAGAATGTGCCAGCTATCAGAGCTGTTGATAAGGTGTGGTTTTAAACATTTTTTTTTTTTTTTTTTTACTTTTTGTTCTGTTGGTTCAGACCAACAATGTTGTTGATAGAATGATTTATATTTTAATGCAGAATGCTGGACATGTGATACTCAAATGTGTCTAGAGCCAATTAATCTGTAAATGATAATCATTCAAGTAGGGTTTCCATTTACCTAAGAAGACCTGGCAAACTACTGAACAAACCTGTCTGAGATTCATACCAGTTATCTAAAAAGATGTGAAAAACAACAAACAAAAATCTGACTCTTTATTGTACCGAAATCCTATTGATATGTCACTTGCATAATAATTTGGAACGCAGTGTAATAATCCTAATAATGAATTAGGGGTTTATATGAGTTTAGGGGAACTGACTGTCTTCAGCACTTTTTACATGGCATTAACTTTTCATCTTGCCTCTGAAAAATTAATTTAAAGTAGTATTAATAAGTGCAGCACTGCTTTGTTTACAGCAATAACCAAGGAAACTGAAAAGACTGCTGACTATTTTTGTTTATCTCAGGTTAAGATTAATTGAAAGGCTATAGGATGTCCGGTCAGAACATTAGGTCTCACATCAGGAGTGTACTTCAGGGTGATTTATTGTGCAAAGGTATGTGTGGTTCTGTAAATGTTAAACAAGTATATAAATATAAATGAATAAATAAATATACAAAAACAGATCTTTATAGCAGTACTTGAATACTCATTAACTTTAAGTAGAAGCAACACAATAAATGGCATATTTAAGAGCTTAACATGAAACAAGCAATATAAATAAAATATTAATACAAATACAAACTCCAATGATTCCACTACTGCACTGCGTGTCTAACACACGTGCCTAATGTACGTGTCTAACTTGTCAGGTAAACAAGCATGAACATGTTCCCTGAGATGCCTTTCAAGTCTACACAGTATACCCTAATATACTGTTTATGTAAAGGAGTTCAAGATTTGGGGAATGTCTGGCTTGAGTCCAGCAGGGGTGTCTACAAGAACACAGAGTTCAGTAATACAATGCCATATGACCACTTTATTATATAGATTGAAGCAGGCTGATCACAGATGAACAGGACATGCATCAGGTGAATACAGGGCTGTATAGGTGTATGTGGGTATGGTCTCTAAACAAAAACATAATATAAACAATTAAATATAAACAATTAAATCAAATAAATACTAAAAGTTACATAGTCAAAGATACACAATATAAATAAAGAAACAAATTTACATTGCTCATGTTTATGCACACACCTTACAAACATCAGGCAGCTCCAAAGTCTCTCAGGCCCTGTCCACACGAACACGGGTATTTTCAAAACTGCAACTTTTTCTTTGCGGTTTGGCCATTTGTCCACACGTAAACACTGCACCAAGTCACTGAAACCAAACATTTTCAAAAACTCTGGTTGCAGTGTTATAGGCCTTTATTTTTTCACTTTATTTTTTAATGTTTTAATTATTGTGCAAAGTATTTATAACACTTGTTGCACGCTGATTTTATTGCTCTTTAATGTGATGTTGTTTGTTTGCTATTCTTGCATTTTTTTTAAATAAAAAGCTGGTCTGTCGCTATTGTGGAGAGGACCTACTGTATACGCAGCATGAATTGTGCACTCAAGAAATATGCGTCGAAATATCATGACAACATTTTTCCTTGTTTTGACTTACCCAATTAATGTTTGAAAACTGTGGTTAATATGTTTTGATGAAACCTCTGTGATGAATAGTTCATTAATAAATCACAACAATCCTGTGCTATGGGCATTGCCATTCATGCAGGCTACAGCGGAAGTTATTTTACACAACTACTGGAAGCTTCCGGTTTTTGAATGCGGACCGTGAAAAAGGCCTATTATGTAGACAGCGAAATTTTGGCTTGTGATGTCGGAGCAGGCGCTGTTATCTCTGCCTACTGGAAACTTTTTCAGGCTTCTGATTAGCCAACATGGCTTTACGGTTGAGATTATATCACCACCTGTTGGCTTGGCACACTCTTGGCAGTGCTTCATAGTATGCTTTTGAGTTTTCTTGTGGACAGAGATTTTTTTTAAACTATGTTTATAAACTCTGTGTGAATTCACCACAGAAAAGACTTGCTGTGACAAATAAGAAAGAATTCACCTCAAGAACCTTTGGATTATTTATGCAGCAGCTTGATCAAGCAGAGATCCTAAACACGAGTAAGTCTTTTTTTTATTATCCTACTTGTATTAGTTTTCACATGACCTGTACACATTTTACTAGTTAGACTTTTTTCAAACTATAATTCCTGACTAAATGTATAATCAAGTGAAACATTATAAAGTTTCATTCACAGCATCTAAATGTCTCGCCAGGATGTTTTTTATGTTATATAACATAAACAGCAATACGATATATAAAAAAATATTGTTGCTAGCCTTATATCAGTAAGAATGGTTCAACAAAACTTTACTGAGATAGGCTATTCTCTGTTCATGAATATAGCCAAATATGTTTATATAATATATATATATATATATATATATATATATATATATAGTATAGGCCTACATACAAAGCATGCTTGTGTTTATGAATGTAACTAAGCTTCTTTTCATAAATATCTACTCTGGTGTAAGTATTTTGAATGTGTTATACCCGGGATCCTCTGAGGTGTAAATGTATCAAGTAAGCTGTAAATATCACTGATTATATGTGTGCTATGTGGTAATTGTGTTCTTTTTTTCTATAAATTAGTACTAGTATCAGTTACCATCACAATAATGTTAATAATGTAGTTTAAAAAAAATAATTTTGTCCTCAGAGTCTTTCTTGTAACTCTTCTCTCACAGTCACACACCTGGCTGAAAGGCTCATTATGCAGCTCATTATGCGGGCCTTTGTCTTCTCAGGTGTGAATCACAGCATTGTGCATGATAGTGGACGCCTTCTCGCATATACCTTTCCTACACAAAAAGTGTCTTAAAAAATGTAAATCAATATATTGTTTTCTGTGAGCGAGTAATTAAGATGATTGTCACATCATTTTGAAGCAAAAACACTTAGGCTTCAATATCTGTTCTCAAAAGTCTTGTGAACAAATGTTCTCTAGGTGTTTTACTGCCTCATTTCAGTGACTTCAAAATTTTAGTTTTTCACTAATCACGCATAAACGTCGCTTTCTCAAAAACACAATCATGTACATACATGCTGCTCACATATTATTGTAGCCCAGTTTGTGCTGATAACAGTGTTATTAGTGTTATTATTATTAATATTTTTATAAGCAACTGAAAAAAACACAAATATCAGGGCATGTCAAAACTTCTCTAGGCCCCCAAAACACCCTCATGCCCCAGAGGGTTAAAGGAAGAACCAGGACTGAGCAAGTGAAATTGAAATGTATTAGAAAAGTAAACAAAAGAACTCCATACAATTACAAATAAACTTCTATACAATGGCAAAAAAGAATCTTTGATACAATATAATATAACATTTATATTATATTAATTTGATGCCCATTGCTCCGGGTGTGTGTTCACGGTGTGTGTGTGTTCACTGCTGTGTGTGCGCACTTTGGATGGGTTAAACGCAGAGCACGAATTCTGAATATGGGTCACCATACTTGGCTGTATGTCACTTCACTTCATATATTACATCGAACAAACAAATAACAAAGGAGGATTATGACATTTTGTCAAAAGGATATGTGAAAATATAATTAACAATGTAAACATTTAGGTGAAATGCCGCTGTAGCAGTCATCAATCTCTCTCATGAACTTATTATACAATGAATTATGTAAATGTATTTACGATTAGTTGCATGTACACATACATGCACTCAATCCTTAAACGGGGCACTTCTAACTAATTTAACATATGACTAAAAACAATCACATGTACATGTCCAGCCTTAATACTGTCTTGTTTTCCACTCTGCAAGAAAGTTTTTGGTACAGTCCAAATCAAGAAAACAGGCTGGAGGGTTCCTTTACTTTGATCTTAGCTGATTTGATCCTGTTGTCTTTTCCAGGGTAAACCTGAACAATCCTTCCAACAGGCTGAAGGGAACACGGTAGCTATTGGTCCACAATCATAAAAGTTTCACCTACTCATAGATTTTCCCTTTCTCACATCCATTTCTGTCTGGTTTGAAGGCTAGGTGGGTAGTTATGGATGAATTGCCTCCAAAAGTGATCAGCTAGCAGCTAACCTATGCCTCTATCTCTGTTGGCTCAGAAGCTCAGAATCATTGTATGTCACTTGTGGAAGTGAAGAGTCCTGCCACCCCATCAACAGGATGTTGGGGGTGACTGGATCGGGTCTGCGATGTCTGAAGATGTTTAATCAAGGGGTTTAGCATTAAGGATTCCCTCAATTTCAATAAAAACAGTTTGCAGTACTCATTCAGTGACTGTCTGTGCTCTGAGGGTCACTTGCTGGGCTGTTTTCAGATATCAAATCTTCCACTCCCAACATCCACCAAAATGTTGGGCATTAGGTGGGTTGAACGTAAAGTTTTTGAGGTTGAAGAGCAACAAAGGCATCCTGAAGCTCCTTTTCCCCACCTTTGAATTTCATTCCCTGATCTGATAGGATCTCAAAGGGTTTCCTTCGTCAAGCAATGAAGCAACGAAGGGCTTTCAGGAATGAATCACTGTCCATCCCAAGATCAGTATGCACTGCATGGGTTGTCATCTTTTCTCAGTTCGACCTCCTACTGTCGTGGAAATTCTAATTCAATAACAATTTGTAGAGACTAAGAATGAAAAACCAAACAGAGCGTTGTCTTTGTATTGCTTTAATTCTCTGCAGAGAATTATCTTGTTTACACACAGCTTGAGTCTGTGTGCAAAGAGATAACACAGACTCACAGCCCACTTTTTATAGTATGTAAAAAGATACTGCCCGTCCCTGGTACACAGTTTCCCCTTAAATGTTGTTTTTCAACCTAAAGCAGTTACGTGCACAAGTTACATAAAAGAACTCAATGTACCTATGGACTATATACTACCTTGACCACTGTATGTTTAAAAAGACACTTAAATGAGATTAATGCAATCAATGCAAAATTAACAAAATAAAAAATTTCCATAACAGTCCCTTTTGATCATTATTGATCACTTATATTGATTAATGTAGATACATTTGTGAACACATTACCCTTATAGTTTACATCAAGCGTGTAAATTCAAGTCAAGTCAAGTCACCTTTATTTATATAGCGCTTTAAACAAAACAGATTGTCAAAGCAACTGAACAACATTAATCAGGAAAACAGTGTGTCAATAATGCAAAATGACAGTTAAAGGCAGTTCATCATTGAATTCACTGATGTCATCATGCAGCTCAGTTCAGTTTAAATAGTATCTGTGCAATAATTTGCAATCAAGTCAACGATATCGCTGTAAATGAAGTGTCCCCAATTAAGCAAGCCAGAGGCAAGGAACCAAAACTCCATCAGTGACAGAATGGAGAAAAAACCTGGGAAGAAACCAGGCTCAGTCGGGGGTCCAGTTCTCCTCTGACCAGACGAAACCAGCAGTTCAATTCCAGGCGGCAGCAAAGTCAGATTGTGCAGAAGACTCAACTGGCTCCTCTGGTCTTGTCACGGTGGTCGTCTGAGACAAGGTCTTTACAGGGGATCTTTATCTGGGGCTCATCTAGTTGTCCTGGTCTCCACTGACATTCAGGGCTGTAGAGGTCCTTTCTAGGTGCTGATCCACCATCTGGGCTGGATACGTACTGGATCCGGGTGACTGCAGTGACCATCTGACCTGGATACAGAGTGGATCTGGTGGCTATGGTGACCTTGGAATAAGAGAGAAACAGACTAATATTAGTGCAGCAAGTACATCGGGTGTTATAGGAAGTGTTCCCGGTTCCGGTTTACCTAATTAATGTAGCCTAAAAATCCATTGAAGAATTTGGATATTAGAAGTGTATTAGTGTGTTATGTGTAAGCCAGGTTAAAGAGATAGATCTTTAATCTAGATTTAAACTGCAAGAGTGTGTCTGCTTCCCGAACAGTGTTAGATAGGTTATTCCAGAGTTTGGGCGCTAAATAGGAAAAGGATCCGCCGCCCGCAATTTACTTTGATATTCTAGGTATTATCAAATTGCCAGAGTTTTGAGAATGCAGCGGACGTGGAGGACTATAATGTAACAAGAGCTCGTTCAAATACTGAGGTGCTAAACCATTCAGGGCTTTATAAGTAATAAGCAAGATTTTAAAATGGATACAATGTTTAATATGGAGCCAGTGCAGTGTTGACAGAACCGGGCTAATATGGTCATACTTCCTGGTTCTAGTAAGAACTCTAGCTGCTGCATTTTGGACTAGCTGGAGTTTGTTTATTAAGCGTGCAGAACAACCAACCAATAAAGCATTACAATAATCTAACATTGAGGTCATAAACGCATGGATTAACATTTCTGCATTTGACATTGAGAGCATAGGTCGTAATTTAGATATATTTTTGAGATGGAAAAATGCAGTTTTACAAATGCTAGAAACGTGGCTTTCTAAGGAACGATTGCTATCAAATAGCACACCTAGGTTCCTAACTGATGTCGAAGAATTGACAGAGCAGCCATCAAGTCTTAGACAGGGTTCTAGGTTATTACATGCAGAGTTTTTAGGTCCTATAATTAACACCTCTGTTTTTTTTTTCAGAATTTAGCAGTAAGAAATTACTCATCATCCAATTTTTTTGACTATGCATTCTGTTAGTTTTTCAAATTGGTATATTTCACCGGGCCACGAAGAAATATAGAGCTGAGTATCATCAGCATAACAGTGAAAGCTAACACCGTGTTTCCTGATGATATCTCACAAGGGTAATATGTAAAGCATGAAGAGTAACAGCCCTAGTACTGAGCCTTGAGGTACTCCATACTGCACTTGTGATCGATATGATACCTCTTCAATTTACTAGGATTTAAATCACCATCACACCATCACATATGGGTGAAAAAAGCATTTGCACTGTTTTTTTATGGAACATAGACATTCCAAACATATAAGCAAGCCATAAAGAAAACAATAACTCTTATATTTGAAAAATCTTATTGTGATATTCAAACAGAAGAAACTTCCTTATCTTACCTTCGGGTTGTATCATCTCATAACATGGACAATGATGTCAGATTTCAGCCTCTCTCTGACTTCAACATTTTTATCAGAAACACTCACATTATTCTTACTTTCACACAAGACATTGTACATTACCATCTGATGAACTATTAAAGATTTCATGGTTGAATTTACAGCTCTTCTAATCATTCCCACTACAGAAGGCCACATACACAGCAAAAATAAAATCATGGCCAGTGTTGAGACAATACTTAACCCAATGTATTCTGCTTTCTGCCATAAACCCTTAAACCAATTCCATCCCCAGTCATCATTTGCATTTACATCTCTAGCTGTCAACCTGTCAGTTGCATTAGTTATGTTCTTAATACCATCATCTATCACGTGGCCATCAGCATCATTGTCAGGAATGTAAGTGCAACACGCAGACCCCACAATTGCACTCCGCCCCCCAGAAGATGTCGGGAGCTGGTCCAGAACAAGTCAGTTTTGCAGTACAGTCAGCCTCAGCCCTCGTAGTTCCTCCTTGACACCTTCCATCATCACCTTGGTAGTGTTCATGAAACTTATCAGTTCATATCTCATGATTTCAACTTCAGTTTGAAGAAGACTGACTCCAAACACTAGAATTACAGCATGAAAGAACTTCTCCGCTCTATTCCACAGCCTGTGTTCCCTCAGAACATAATTGTCTCTTGCCCAACTTGATTGTTCTGCTTGGACTTTCATTGAGGACACTTTCTTTTCGATCTCTCTCTTGGCTCTTGTTTCCTAACAGCTTAAGTCCCTTGCTGTCATACAACAGCCTGTAATGACCTCAGATCACTCCCACACAGTGATGTTGCTGCATTGTTCAGCTCGCATACACCACTGTATGTTTGTTCACCTCAGTCAGCCAGACATCCCCCTTGGCACGGGGCAGCTGGTCAATCACTTTACTGATCTGTCACCCTCTGGTGGCGCTGGAACCTTCCTGCATTGACTTGCGTGCACCCACATAGCTCTCTCTGCCACTTTCACCACAATGTGTGTTATCAGCAAGACCTGACTCCTTCCACTGGCTTGGGCAGAGCATCCTTGACCTGCTGAGATATCTGAGAGAGAACAAGAGACACATTTCGACAGTAGTTTAGCATGTCATCTTCACACAAGTCTGTAGAGGACAGTGGTCACGGTTCTGGTACTGCTCTAATGGAAGCTGGCCTGTCAAACAGAATTTCAAATGGACTCAAGTTAGACTTTGTTCTTTTCCTCATTCTCATATACATTAACCTGTTAACCCACACCTGGACGCCGACGCACTGAACGCTCTTTGTTTGCATATGTCAATGATTACGAATAGATTAAATGAAACAGGACAAAATTCATCTTTACAAACTATATATCATTATAAAAGTCTAAGCCTCAAGCATCAATGACAGATTGCTGTTTTTCAATGGAAAGCTTATAAGGAATGTATTTGCTAAACTTGTGTAAGAAGTACATATCAAAACATGTATAAACAAAACGCAGTACCTAACTGATTCATTGTAATAGCGAGTCATAAACACATCCACAGCTGTAAATCCCGGTTTAGTTAGAAAGGTAAGGGTCCACTGAACGACATGTCATAAAGCACTTTTAGTCCAACGAAGCAATAATGTTGTAATATGGATAGTAATTCCTTTGTTTTCATCTCAGTTCTTTGGGGACAGTATTGTTCATACAGTATCCGTTATGGAATAATCTACGCTCAAAAAACTGCGTCTTGGTAATAAAAAACAGCATGGTTTTGTAGCATACAGTGTCACAAACAGAATGAGGCCGTCCACTAAAAAAAAAAAGTCAAAGATAAGCGGAATATTGTTTATTTGAATTCTGGTGCTCTCTCGTGATGCACATTGTGACGCACCTGTCATCTGATGGAGTGTAACTTAGCGATCGGCCTTTTGCACAAATAATTCTTTCTTTTTTTTCTTCAACATTTTTCATATATGTCACTGCATGAAAAGAGGTGTATCTTTACTAGGAAACTCCTGTATACACCACATATTTCCGGACGTATCTGAAGTACCACTGAGTGTATACATCAAATTCCAACAGTTTAGGATACTTCCGGAATGATACCAATTCAGACGTATAATGATGATGTATCCTACCAAATGAATGTCCTTCTTGCTCAGTTTCATTAGGTATTACACGCTGATGGTGTGCAAGAACGCGCATCTACCTCCAATCTGCGCTGAAGTTGCTGGCAAAGGTCTGACAACTGTGGGCTCCTGTGAGGTGGAGATCTCACAACCCACACCGGCCTTCCATCAGCCATGGCATCCTCCTCATCAGACATCAGTTCCAGCATTGCTGTCTGCCACAGTTCTCTCTCCGCATCTGTTTGAATGACCCTGAACCTGGACTCCAGCAACTGCAAAACACACCACAAGTTAACCTCTAAAAACACCCAGAGATGTACCAAACTTAATACAGAGGTGAATTTCTACACTTACTAATGGAGTCCCTAATCTGTAACTTTTTTGGCAGAGACAAAGTGTATTTCCTCCACAGTGTTTCATAGTAAGTCCTGCAAAAGCTGAATAAAAAATTATTCAGATAAGTGACAGAAACAATTCAAATTAGAATATAGATAAAAATAAGGGACATGAAATGATTACAATAACATATGATTACCTTTTATAGACTCAGGGTCTGCATCTTCAAAAGACGTCTTTAATTCCTCCACGAGATAAGTAATCACTGCCTGATTATGAGGTGAATTTATTCTGTGTGGAAAGAGAGTCATGTGTCAATAATTACATTTAAAATGATTACACAAAAGCCCATAAATAGCATGTAAGAAAAACAGCAGTCTTACCCAGTTTCTGGATTGAATTATGCCTTACAGCTTCCTGTAACATAGAATTTAAAATGACTTAATACATACACACAAACATGCATATGATAGAAAGAGTTTTCAAACAACATTGCATAATACGGACAATCTGTTAAATATGCTGGACACATACAACAACGCATAGGACAAACAGTAGTTGTGTAGCTAAGCGCTCATTTAAGCTAACTTGGCGAGGTACAATTTACGACTATGTCTTTTAATTTTAGGTTCAACTTACCGCAATGCCCACGTTATGTGTCCGCTTGACTCTTTTATGCACATGGCTTGCCTCTTTCTGCGGTCTTTGTTTATCGAAATTGTGTTCAAGAGCCTCAGGACACCAGATATTCTCCCTGTGGAGAGTATTGCAGGCAGTGTTGTACTTAAGCCCCGCCCACACAGAGATGCGTTTTGCTATATATGCATAAATTTTGTATCGTATAGGCGTTTCGTCCACAGGGATCTGGCGTTTTGGGAAAGTAAAACAATATTTTTTGAAACCGGGTTCCAGAGTGGATAAATTTGAAAACGCCGCCCTTGCATTTTCATGTTGACAGTGAATCCATATATTTTCTGTGACGATGACGTCATCAGCCCACGTCTTGCCCCTAGTCAGACACCGCTACGTCACGTAATAGCAACAAAAACATGAACAAACACTGAACGATTGTGTTTTTATTAACTAACATTAACACAGATTAATAAATGTATTGTTCCATGTTCGTTTGTTCTTCTTCTTCTTCTTGTAGATTTTAATGGAGGTTGGCATACAACTTTAAGGTGCATTACCGCCACCTGCTGGTTAGGAGTGTGGGCCAAGTTCACAAAACCCTTTTCCTAATACCCCTTAACACCTATATTCTTTTATCTCGATCAGTCATTTTCAAATAAAGCATTAAAAAAATAATACATTCCTCATATGAGTTCCTCTGCAATATGTTTATCAAGTCAAACTTCATCTTAATTATTTTCAGATTACAAACCAACATTCTTCTTTCACTATCATACAATGGACATTTCATTATAATGAGTTCCTCCATGTTTGTTTGTATAGACAAATCCGGCGAAACACGGAAGTAAAGCAGCGCCGCCATTACTGCGTGCCTTGCTGCTAAGGAAGTAGCAGAAGTAGCGTTAGTCCCGTAGGCGGCTGTAGCAGATTATAGCTGTATGAAAAGTTATTTTTATTTAGTTTTTTTAGTACGTATGCTGTCCAGTGATGCCGAGAAGAGTGTGTTGTGTGGTTGGCTGTTTTAACAACAGCACAAAACTACAGGCATGGAATAAACCGTTTGTGAAATCCACGAACCTTTGTTTCACATTGACTGCCCATGTTCACGGCCATACGGATTACACAGAGTTCTTTACTATTAGCTAGAGATGATCAGTTCAGGTGCCACTAGGGATCTGTCACGTCACGTTTACAAGCACCAAAACGGTATTCATTGTTTGAATTTCATAATAAAATTGACAGAATCTGAGAGCTGAGATTGTCGGTCTCCGTGTCCTCTTTGCTTCGCGATTTTTTTCTGTGCGTGAGAAAATGGATGTGTGGCGTGAGAGCATGTGAAAAGCGTCAATTGCGTGTGTCTCACATTTTATTGCAATTGTATTAGTTTGAAGAGTAAAAAAAAATCTGTGGGTCTTAACGCAATTACAATCGGCAAGTAGGTCGGACAAAAAGGGGAAAAAAAATAATTAATTGGGTCAGTTCTAAATTGACAGGGTCGGTCAGTTATGGCAAACAAGAATATTTTTAAGGATGGCCTAATAGTTATTTGAAACTTGTGAAGCTTGTGAACATATTAACAACACAGCTAGTAATGACAGCGTTCGGTTTTATTTTTGTCATCAATTAATACACTTCTTAATTACATTACATTACATTACATATTTCTATGTTATTACATTCAATAAATTACCTTTATCAGTAAGTTTTGGCCACTGCCTTACATCATCTACCCAATTTTCCCTTTCACCAGACATTTTCTTTACTGAGCAGGATCCGCTTTCATTGAAATGTCATTAGAGGGCACCGGCAAGTGTCACACCGTCACTCTTCGCAGGCACGCAGTAATGGCGGCAGGCAAGATGGCGGCGCCCATAGAGTTTGCGGCGGATTTGTGTATAACGCACTCAAGGTTTAAGCGCATAGCCCAAGTCTTCTTCTCCGTTTTTAGTGTATCTCTGTGGAAGAATTACAGCGCCACATGCTGGTCTGGCATGTATACTGCATCGTCTTGTGTCAGTTTTGTGGTTTCGTGTGGACGTAGAT
This sequence comes from Cyprinus carpio, assembly GCF_018340385.1. Taxonomy (NCBI): domain Eukaryota; kingdom Metazoa; phylum Chordata; class Actinopteri; order Cypriniformes; family Cyprinidae; genus Cyprinus; species Cyprinus carpio. Next base: position 17,191,836 of record NC_056572.1, on the reverse strand, counting down.
ATTTCTTGAGATGAGGGAAAAAAAAATTGGATAGGGAAAGCTCTGGCTTTGAGTGGACTTCAATTGTGCAGTTAAGTCACACTAAAGAGAAGGTTGCGTTCATAATTCCACTATGTACAGTGGTTGAGATTTAGGCCAATGTAATTACAAAAGCTTGTTTGGTCATATTGTTATTGTCCATTTTCATTCATTTTCGTCATTATCTGTAAATGTATACCTTTACAATAAACCTTTTTTTGTGATGTTATTTGTTGCATTCCTCTTGACTGTTATATTCCATGAAGAGTAAGACACAACAAAAAAATAATTTTCACACATTTAAAAAAGGTAATCATGTCTATTGAATTTCACTTATTTTGAATGGTGCACAAATTGTCTCATACAAATTAAGTTATATTAATAACAAAGGTATTTAGTTAACGTATTTGTACAGACATGGTGTTTTATCCAGTTTTTATGTACAATAATAAAGTATGTGCTGTCCTAAAGAAGGCACACCGTGGTTACTCACCCCACAAACCACCCCCCGCCTCGATGCTCAGATAACAAAGCAAGTACCTCAACCTGCTAGTCATTAACATACGAAAGGCCTTCACACCTCAGAGCCATTACTCCTCACTGCTAGCTCTGAGGATTCCTAGGAACTTTCACAGATTCCAGTATACATCCACATACAGGTCGTATCTGGATATTTCAGGAAATTTACGTTTACATGTTACCTTTCAAAGCACTCTGCCTCGTACATCTGGCAAACCTAAAGTTTAGCTAGGATTTCCCATTCCATGTTTGTCTGGATACAGCTCTTTTCATGCAGTGTGTGTGTGTTTTGTGGGGAATTTGGCTGTATCTGCATGATTACCATCTCTATGACTGATAATCAGCATGTGATAGACAGCATTGTTTACGTCTTTTATTGATTTTTCTGAACATTTCTGCCGTATACACATAAACTGACAGTCACCACTGATAAGCTACTACTAAATATTGTAGAAACTTAATTTTCTGTAAAGTTGCTTTGCAATGATCTGAATCGTAAAAAGCGCTATACAAATAAACTTGAATTGAATTGAATAGACAGCTATCAGTGTTAATGCGGTGTGAATAGAGTGTGATTATTGAATATATGGCACATCTGTATGATTACCATCTGTATTACTGGCCATCAGCATGTGATTACCGACTGTTTGAGTATCTGTCAGTGTAAATCCTGTATTTCTAGCAATCTCAGGATGTTTTGTAATTGGCATACATAGTTAATTCTTTTTTTTGTTATTTCTTATTATTACTCAAACTATTCTTATTGTATTTTTCTAGTGCTCAAATAAATCACTTATACATGTCTAAGATTCTGTCTATTGTTTTATAATTGAAAACTATGCAGTAGTATGTTTAAAATAGTTGAATAATATAGTCTGTAGAACCCTTCAATGCATGGGGGGGGGGGGGGGGGTGTAGTCATAGTCTCAGAAAAAAATGGTTGCAGGAATCTCATTTTTCATGGTATCTTCTTCAGATTTGAAATAGAAACTCATGAGTCATTCAACCCATTAATTTTCTGAATTGCTCCAGGACTGATTTCATGCATTTTTATATAAAATAATAATAATAAAAAAAATCAGTGTAGTACAATTTTTTTCAAGGCACTTCAGTGTCTATACCTTTTTAATTTTTTTTGAACATTATCAACTCTGGATGATGGATAGTAAAGCCCAAAGGGTCTTGTTTCCAAAGACACCAAAATTGTGTGTGTAGCACACTGAAGACAGGAACTATTACAATTTTAAGTTAGGTAGGTCATTTTCAGCTGTGAGTCCCATAATAGGGGATGCTGGTTAACAGGTTAACACAATGGGGAGTGCTTTTATCCAAGACAGTCCTGTCTGCTCACAGCAACATTTCATTAATGTGTTCTTTAATGTCCCACCTGAGTGATAGTTTCATTTGCAAAAGGTGTTTCATTATCACTCGTACATTATATGATCAGATGTCTGATTTGGAAGTGGGTGTGCCGCTTGAGGCATCATTTGCCCTCTGCCCACTTTGCTTGTGGCACAAATCATACATGATTGACAATACTTGTCCACAAAGGAAGTGAATCCCTTTGTGAACCAATATTGATTTAGCAAATCAAACATTCCCCCCTTACTCACATGATCTAGGCCATGCACAAGTTTTCATAGTGTGGGAAAAAGTGTTTTGGCAGACATGGCTTTCCTTCAGTACTCAGCCAAAGGTTGTTTTTCAGTTTGCACTTGGACTTCACCCATTGTTTCTTCCCCTCTGCTGTGGCAAAAGCTTGCATGGCTGTAAGATAATCAGAAGGGAGTGTGAACGAGTCATTGTTAAGTGTAACACAGGTAAAAGAAAGCTCTGTTCTCATAGCTGCGTCCTTCGCCGTAGTATCAGCTTGTTTGTTACCTAAAAACACAAAATCATCACTTTTGGAATGTGCGACGCATTTGCAGATAGCAATTGACTTTGGTAACAGTTTGCTTCTAACAATGCTGCTATTTTATCATGGTTTAGAACAGGCTTACCATCAGACTTTAGAAATTTCCTGTGTTTCCTTCAATGCCCCAAAATCATGACAAACCCCAAAAGAGTAACGAAAATCTGTGTAAACTGTAACTGTTTGCCCTTCAGCAATTTTGCCAATGGTATTAATTCAGTTGCTTGCACAGAGCAATGCGTGGGGAGCGCACCAGATGTTATTGTTGCATATGCAGTGGTTACGGCTTAACTTGCTCTGTTTTTTGCCAATTTTTGGGTCTTTAGATGCTGAACCATCAATGAATAGAATTAAGTCAGCATTTTCTAAGGGGGTTTCTTTTAAATCTGGTCTTGGTGTACAGACCTGTTCAAATGTGGCAACACAATCATGTTCTTTCCCCATCCTGCTTCGTAGGGAGCAGTGTAGCAGGATTTAACACTGTGCATCTTTTAAACATGATGTTTGGCATTTCTAACAGAACTGCATTGTACCTGAGCCATCTGGTAATTGACAAATGGGATGTCTTCTGTTCCAACAGGATCATAGAAACAGTGTGTGGCATGAGTAAAGTCACATCTGAGTACCCCACAATTTCCCTTGAAGCTAAAATGACTTTTTCTGCAGATGCACCAGCTCTCAGACATTTTGGCAAACCTGCTGCTACTGGAGCTTACTCGAAAAAAAGCCACAGGCCTCAATTTTTCACCATGATCCTGTAGCAAAACAGAAGTCATGAACCCATTTTACTCATCAACAGTTTGTACAAAATCTCTCTCTTGGTCTGGGAGTCCCAGGGTTGGTGATGTTTGTAACAGTATTTTTAAGTTCTCAAATGCTTTCCCTGCTTCTGGGGTCTTGTCTTCCAAACAATATATGTTCTGAGCAATGTAAATCTGAGAGTGGCATAAACAAAATTTCCTTGAGATGAATGCAATCAATGCAAAATTAACAAAATTAAAAATTTCCATAACATTACCTTTATGACATGAGGACTGAAGCAATCTATAGTGGTTGAATAGAAAACTGGCTGGTGAATTCTCAATCTGGCAGATGGGAGGTCTGCCATCCTGGGGGGATGCGTTTTGGCCCACCATTTTTGGGAATCGGTGCATTGCTGTTGATGATGTCTGACTGCTGCTCATCATCTTAATACACAGTATTTCCTCCTGAGCTACGCAAACACCCTTTATAATCCTGGGTGATGCAAACAGTCATCATAGTTTATTATGATCAGATTGGTGAGGAGTGGGTAATGTGGGTCAAGGACAATGGGGTGAATGGTATCTGCTTCTAGTCAACTGATCTGTCGGAGGGGACCACCAACCCTTATGAGATTTGTACTGTTATATAGCTCAGGGGCTAGGAACAGCAGTTAACTATTGCTTGGCAGGGGTTTACAAAATTTTAAGTGGGACACTTCTTCAGGAAATGACTCCAGCTTGGATCCAATGGAGAGCTGTGAACTTGGCTTCTTTATAATCTTCTGTAATTGCACTGGAGGGAGAGCTTTCCGCTCATGGTTGTATAAGAGTCTTTAGGTATTCTGTGAAGGTGGGAAATTGCTGAAGATCTGGCATTGACAGAGCAGAGGTCAACAGTCCACAGAAGATTGACTTTTTCAGCTCACTACCTTCATTTGTGTGGGCTAATGGTGGCATTTCAGGCCAGCTGTCTGGTGTTTGTCTGAGGGATGCTGGGTTTTGGTTCCATCTGCTCTCTGTTGAGATCAGAGATAGACTTTCCTCTTGTAATGGCATCTGCATGGTTATTGCGGACAGGATTCAGTCAAGTCCTGTACCTCTGCCACTCTGGTCCCCACAAACACCTTACAGTGGCAGGAATCTGATAAAAGCCAGGTTAGTACTGTAGTGGAGTCAGACCACAGAGTTTAGGAGCAACACGGGACCTAGCTGTTACAAAAGCCACCTCCACTTTACCTTGAGGGGTCTCTGTTCTTAAGTAAGCCACAAAAGATGTGAAGTTGCTTAATAATAGTTAAGCAGTCCAGTTCTTTGCGGCAGTAACATCTGGGCAAACTAATATGCTGCAGATCTTCCAATTCACTCTCCCAGTGTATACAAGATTCTAATAAGGTCCTCTGGCAGCCATGGGTCATCCCACTCCCTCCGTTTGTCCCACAACCTCTGTACTATCACCTTGGCTCAAATGGTGAATGGTACAATGTAGCTAAGGGGATCATACTGACTGCCAAGGACCTTGTAGAGGCTTCTCACTGTGTGCACTTGACAGTCAGGTTTGTGTTATTTGTACAAAAGGGTGTCTAATTGGCAATTCCAATGTAGGCCAGGAGTTGATTCCTGGGCTTCTTGGTGGCCTTCGTTGAGCCAGAGGATGCTGCTCTGAGACTGAATGTCGGCTGGCAAATGGCTGATAACCGAAGACTCATTGCTAGCCCACTGTCATAAATCAAAGCCACCAGATGCTAGAAGGCTGTAGAGTTTGTCTACAAGATTATTCCCCATGTCACAGGAAGCAAAGCTCTGAAGACAATTGTCCACATAAAATGATTTCTCCACTGAAACTAGTGTGTCTTCAGCTGTCTTCAGATGTGTCTCAGCAGTGGTTTATCTTGTGACAAGAGGCGCACCTGATGGATACGCCATGGATGTCACTGCTGATGGCATTAGAATGCTCCCAGAAAAGCAGAAGGACAGACCAAGTGACAGACCAAATGTCGGACAAGGGAGTATGAGCTCGTTCAGGTTGTGCCCTTCATATGAGAATGAACAGTTGAAGACCATCCTATTCTTTCCATTATGATGCACCATGTGATGCGGGATAAACCAGGACTCACTGATTCTGTCCACCTGTTCCTGACTGAGCTTCACTTCCTAACCAGCTTGCACTAGCTTAACCATCTCCTCTTGGTATGCTGCAGCTAGAACATGGTGTCTTTCCAGTCATTTCTCAATTCCTCTCAGCTGCAGCATGACAGCTTCCGTTTGTGCATAGAGATGAGGCATGTTCTTAGCACAAAGCAGAGTAGCATAATGGTGGACACCATCAACATCCACTCTCAAAGTGTTCTCCTGAAGAAGTTGAACATACTGTACACACAAAAAATGCCCAGAAAGAGGCATTCGCCACTTCCTACGCAAAAGATGGGATTTATAAAAACAAACTTGATGGGAAAATTTGCGCACCTGCATGCAAACTCTGACCCATGCATATGCACACTTTTACTACAGTGAGCAATGAAGTATTTTAAACTCTGTTTTATAGGTCCAATGACCTATAGGTCCAATGACCCATAGGTCCAATGACCTATTTAAACTGGCCGATGGACCATCCACCATTCATCCATCCAATGACAATACTTTACAACTACTGCTGCACAGAAATGGTGATGTGTGCAGGCAGACTCCTTCTGTGATAGTCACATACTTGAAGGATAGAATTGAAAGGAAACAATAAGATTTGCACATTTCATTTAAAAAAAAAAAAAATTGTCAGTGATGTGCCGAGTCAGACAACTGCATTTTCTACTGCAAAATATAAGTAGGCCAAACTAGCCTATATAAATACTCAAAACCATTTGCATACATTATCAGCAAAACGGCATAAATTTGATTTATTTAAAACAATTAAAATAGCCTACTATTTGGTCAGTGTAAAAGAATGAATCAACTCTTTTCTAAAAAGTATTTTATACAATTTTGTTTTTATGTATTTTTTTATATAATTATTCTAAAACATAACAAGGATAGTGGATGATTTTTAGCAATGTAAATTGCATGGCAGAATATCTTAATATCTTGTACCTTTGATGGTGTTAAACATGGTGTCAAGTGGAAGTGGATGGGAATATGCATGTAAATAATATGCAGATGAGGTTATGCATAGTAAAGCCAGATGTTGTAAGCTCCATATATGGTGATTTCGGGGAGGAGTCGGGGTGGAAATGCACATATGCATAATCTTTCTCTGACTGGGATTTACTAAAGGATTTTTGCACAGGTTCTGGGGTACGAATGTGTAACGCTGTTCTTCAGGAAGAAGGAGGCGGGAACCTGCGAACATTCAAATAAAAACTTTAATAATAAAATAAACACAAAAGAGCATGACAGCCCCTCGTGGACGACTGCCGCACACAAACAGAACCAAAACACAAAATAAAACCCAGGCCTTGTCCTCTCTCGTCCTCGCTCCGTTCCCACGGCACTCGGCCCCACCCCACTCGTCACATACCCCCATTCCCAGACACACTGCCGCTTGGCCCTCCACCAGCTGAGTAAACTCTTCCGTGGTGCCTGCCGGCGGCACTAAATAGCCCTTGGTGGATGGCAAGACACTCCTCTGCTGCCCGGTGGACGGTGACGGCTCCTCCGGATTCGGGCCTCCAGATCGTCCTGTGGACCCATCTTCATCAGTGGGACGTGGGCGATGGAGGAGACTGCTACTGGGGCACTCTCCCGGCCAAGCAAGCTCCGGAGGACTCACCGGTCTTCATCCTGTGCTAGGAACAACAGCCGGAACCGATCCTCCTGCTCCAGCTTGAGGTCCATCAGCGCCTGATGTTGGGTTTGGTGAAGCTTCGCGAGTAACTTCACAAGCTCTGCAAGTGGCGTTGCTGGAGCTGGCTGCATGGCATGGTCTAGTAGTGATGGGTCATTCTTGAATGATCCGTTCTTTTTGAACGAATCTTTAATGTGACTCGGGAAGAACGAGTCATCTCGGGGAGTGAATCGTTCAGTCGCGCATGCGCAAAATCCTATAGGTTCTGTACTGGAATTAGTCTAGTTCACCTGTTTCAGTCAATGCAGTCTGAGCCAGAAAGAGAATTGATTAGTTCATCTCATGAGTCTTTCGGGTTTGAGTCGTTCCTTAATCACGTGACAGACCCATATGCGTTACCAATGCAGTCTGAGCCAGAAAGAAAATTGATTAGTTCTTTTTTTTTTTTTTTTTTTTTTTTTTTTATAAATGCCAAGCTAGCAAAGATAAAAGTACAGAGAATGTCAATATTGCATACAAAGAAGTGGCATTACATGCAAAGCACCATTTACAAACGTATGTAAACATAAAAATAAATAATACTAAACGAAAGCTTTAATGAAATAAATTAAAAAGATTAAATAAATTAACTGTTTTAACAGCCTTAAGATTTTTGGAAGATTAAATAGCTTGGATATACTGTTGAACCTCTTTTTTAAAAAAACAATATATAAAGGATTTTGATGAGTGAATGAACTAATCAATTCTCTTTCCGGCTCAGACTGCATAGGTTAACTCAAACCCGAAGACTTGTCAGAAAAGAGGTGAGGTGAGCTAGTCATAGACTGAAGACCCAGTTAAACAATAAATTAATATTTTCTGTTTATTATAGCATTATAGTTTTGTATTGTTTGTAGTGTGATCAACGTTTGCGTAAGTACTAGTAGACGTTAGGGAAGTAACATGTAACATTTTAATTATATTTGATAAAATGAACGAAATAAACGAAATGACTCAAAAAAAGATTTGTTCATTTTGCTGAATGAGACTCAAAGGTCCGAGTCGGTAAAATGATCCGAACTTCCCATCACAAGTGTCTAGTAAATGACAGAGAGAAGAGAGCACTCAGTGAATGCCCAGGACATTAGCAGATTGACTATAGATAGTGAGAGATGGCAGATAAAAAAAAGGGAAGCAAGCAAGGACTAGTGTCAATATTTGAGCAGCTTTCTAGCGGTTGAGAGATCTCTAGGAATGGGAAGGCTTGAAATCGAACGCCGAGGTTGATTAGTTTCTTATTGATAGGTTAGTTATGTTGATTTTGCTTTGTTTCACACAGCTAATCTGTGCTGGCTTTTGCTTGAATACGCTTGGCCTGCAGGCATAGCAGATTCTGCCATCGTCGCTGCCAGGGTTGCTTACATAGTGTTGCCAAATAATTGTCAGAGAAAGTTGCTATAAAGGAAGGTCGATTTGTTGCTTAAAGTCATTAAATGACATTGTGATGTCATTGTGTGATGACGTCATTACGTAATCACAATGCAAAATTGTGTCACTACATCAAATCTCAGCAAAAATATATTTGTATATGTTAATTTAGATTTGTTTGTAACAGGGTTTGTTACAGGGTTAAAACGGATAATGTCCTGGAAAATTACTTGTACCTTTTCCATTTTTCTTGATATTTTTCTTACAGTGTACTAACTGATCAACAATCGCGGGTATAAGCTACTAACAAGGTGTATCATAAATGAACAATTATTAAATTATTATTATCAAATTGAACAATTGCAAATAGCAGCTAACTTAATTCATGTGATGTGTGTACTGCTAAGCAATGTTCCCTCTAAGCCAGTGATTCCCAGCCACATTCCTGGAGACTCCCAACACTGCATGTTTTCCATGTCACCTTAATCAAACTCACCTGATTCAGATCTTCATCTCATTAGTAGAGACTCCAAGACCTGAACTGGGTGTGTCAGAGAAAGGAGAGATTCAAAATGTGCAGTGTTGGGGGGCCTCCAGGAACGTGGTTGGGAACCACTGCTCTAAACTACGCGCACATGCGCGCAGCCGCGCAGAAGAAATAATGTGCCGTGCACACGCATAAATGAGTTGAGAAAGCCATTTGAGAAATAAGGCGGATAGCTATCTAAACATCCCTATGAGGTACAGTTTGCACAATACACCTGAGTTTTTTGCCCATCATCTGCTATTTTCTACACTTTCATCTGCCAATCACATTATTCTCTTTCTATGAAACCTGTAAACCGCATTCACCAGTTCTAACTCTATAGCGGTTTACCCGAGCATTGACATTTGTTTTGACCATAATCCACGCACCAGAGCTGAATGTGGATGGGGCACCCTATGATTTACACGCACCTCCAAAGGGAGAAGCTCATTGGCTTTGATTAAAACTAAAAGCCTTAAACTTAAAGAAACCACCGAAATTTTCGTACGTTTGGTCTTTCTACTTCATTGATGGCAGACCACGGAAAATCATCCATTCCCCGAGAAACGATGCTCCAGTGAAGACTCCAAGGCGACGTCTCATCAGGATATATCCACTAACAGGTATGTTACAGCTTCTTGTTAAGTTACGTGCTCTAACAAAATACATTGTTTAAACTATTTCTTTATTGAGGACACTCCTATTGGGCATAAATAATATTTAGTGCTAAGATGAAGTTGTTAATAACAGAAGAAAACTGTTATAAAAAAGCGCATAGAGGGATAGCTAAAATTTTAATTCTGTCATTTACTTATTCTTGAGTTGTTGTAAACCTGTGTTAATTTATTTTTGCTGCTGAACACAAAGGAAGATATTTCTAAGAATGTTTGTAACCAAGCAAATCTTGGGTCCCATTCACTTCCATAGTAATAAGAAATAATACTGTAAGTGAATTGGATCCAAGAATAGTTTGTATATTAACATTATTCCAAATATACTCCTTTGTGTTCAGTAGAACAAAGAAATTTATACAGGTTTAGAACAACTCGAGGTTGAGTAAAAGATGAAAATCATTTACTCAATCATTTACTCAGTCATTTCATCAAAGTAAATGATGAAAATGTAAATTTTTGGGTGAACTATCACTTAAAGCCAGGTACTGCTATTGTATTGAATAAAAGTACCACTGTACTGGGACTGGAACACCATGGTGCCATGTACAAAATACTTTTGCTACTTTTTGTAAATAGGGGGTGGAGAATTTATCAGTTTCTCCTGAGCATCTGACTGACTTCGGTGTTGTGTTTTGCAGATGATGAGCAAGGGACCATGAGACCGCACGAACGGAGCCATTGCAGCTGCCCCTTCAGTACAGTGATGCCTGAAGTCCAGGCATTGACAGACCACACTTATGCCTCAGGGGATAAAATAATGTTACACAAGGCATCACAGTTCCACAATGAAGATCCCTTACCCCTTGGCATTCTCAAGAATGACACTAGCTCTTTATTGTACACTGTTAAATTCTACACTTCCAATTTTAAGATGCACATAATGGATCGAATTCTGATAACCATGATGAAGCTGAAGTTGAATTTACTTCAAAGAGATCTTGCCGAATGCTCTGAGGAGGAGCACATGAGTCTACATTCCATGGCATTTTATATGAAATTTAGAATGGTGTAGTAATGTTGGATACATTGTGTAGTTGTTTGGAATTATTCAGTGTTACCATTAAATATACTGTTTTTACACAAATATTTTTAAAATATCTTATATTACTTCTTTCTCCTTAAATATGCACACACAAACATACAATTAAAATGTCATGGTGCAGTTTATTTAGACCCCCCCCCCATCACCACCCCACTAAAACTTTTTTCAAAATTCATAGAACAAATGGAAAACATTCTGAATAGTACTTTAAAATGCTTAATTGCATCCAAAATAAAAAAAAGTTACATAAATAAATATATAAAAAGTACACGCATATATTTTAGTTACAACTTTTTCTGCATTGCCTAATTCTGCACTATATAGTAACCAGTCTACGGATAAGGCCAAAAAAAAAACATTACTACTTTAAAACAATAAGTGATTTCACAGATGAAACAGAAAAAATTAGACATTAATCATTTACCAGTTATGGTTGGACTATGGTTGGAGCCAAACTCTGCACCGCATTGGCCCTCCAGGGCAAGATTTGAATAACCCCGCTCTTATGGCTAAAATTGCCCACAATCCATTGCACTTTGGCGAAGGATTCGGTCCAGAACTACAAACACGAATAAAGCGTGTTAGAAAAACTACAAACGTGGCGGATGTGCGCGATCGACTGTTAGGTAGAGAGGTTTACCAAAAGGGATTTGAGTTAGATTTGTGACGTTCGCGAACGAACCGATTCTTTTGAACGGCTCATAAACATGAACGATGGGAGCCGAGTCGCGGCTGGAGGGGAGCCGTTCTTTCTGTCGTTCTTTTTTCCTATGCGTGTTTCACACAGATGCACACAAATGAGCTCCTCCGCGAGACAGAACAGTTATAGGGGGAGGGGCCAACCCTTTATAGCGTGATGATATTAGTTCCCTTTCATAGGTCACTTCGATGCTGCGGTGACGTCACCGTATGGGAACACCTCTCGGTGTGACGAATGTCTGAAGCCCTATACCATCCCGCCAATCATATTGGCCAAATAGCGCTTGGCACCGCCCTACGCATGCGTACGCATCGTATACCTGAGTGCCGCGTGCTATTTCGCTCAGATTTCATTTCCTTCAGGAAAGCGAATCATCTGTGCCCTAGGAATCATCTTGCGTTCTCAGCGGTTTTCGTCGAGCAGTGTTAAGTCCTCTTCGTGGACGCGATGAATTTTCGGAAGTGTAAGGAACCGTGTACCAGGTTCATCACGAAGGGAGACACTCATGAAAGGTGCGTAGTGTGCTTGGGCTTACATCACGCACAGGCAGCGCTTAGTGGCCTTTTTTCTTGCCCCCATTGTGATGGCCTCCGGCTTAAAGTACTGCGCTCGAGGGTAGAAGTATTTTCCAAGGTCGCCCCCGCGTCCAACCCCCGCCGTGTCACTTCTGCGGCTGCCGAGGCACCACACGAGGCGATGGCTTGGGGAGACATGTGCGACATGGACTATGAGGACAGCGCTGCGCTTTTCTCCACGTCGCTCGCTCTCCCCTACCCGAGTGCAGGAAGCGAGCTTTGTCGAACCCGTCGTTTTCTCAAATGAGGATTTACAGCCCACCCCGGAGGCATATGATGCTATCTCCTTCGGTTGTGGACAGTATGACGACGACATCTTATCCACCGCGGCCTCGGAGTCTGAGGACTTCACGGCCGACGCTTGCAGCCCTCTCCCTCCTAGCGGACAGGAGAAGCGTGTTTCCCCCTCCTACAGCGAGCTGTTGGACGTGGTTTCTCGCGCGGTGGGTAAGCTGGGACTGGATTGGGAGGTTGAGAAGGCCGAGGCCCAACCTTCGTCGAAGCTGGACGACCGTTTTCTGACTAGTCGTTCTCCTGCGCAGCCCCGAAGGCCTTTGCCTTTTTTACCGGACCTCCACCAGGAGGTTTCGAGGTCCTGGAAACAGCCTTACTCGGCGCGCATTACTAACGCTGCGGCTGCGGATTTCGCCACCATTTCTGACATGGGGAACCGTGGCTATGCAGCGATGCTTCTGGTGGAAGAGACTCTCGCCGAACACCTCGCGCCTAATTCGGCCACGGCATGGAAGTCTCGCCCCCTTCTTCCTTCTAAGGCGTGTCGAGTCACGTCCAGCCTCGTCGGGAAGTCCTACATGGCTGCGGGCCAGGCGGCCCCATCGCTCCACTCTATGGCGGTCCTCCAGGCCTACCAAGCGGAACTCTTAAAGGAACTCGATGAGGGAGAGGGTATCACACCCGAGGCTGTGAAAGAGCTGTGGCGAGCAACAGATTTGGTGCTACGCGCTACCAAACATACTGCTCGAGCAGTGGGCCGTTCTATGGCTGGTTTGATAATGTTTGAGCGCCATCTCTGGCTTAATCTCACCGACATCAAAGAAAAGGACAAATCTTTTCTCATGGACGCCCCTGTTTCTAAGGACGGTTTGTTTCGAGAGGCAGTCACTTTGGTGGTGGATAAATTTAGGGCAGCGAAACAGCAATCAGCCGCCTTCCGCCAGCTGATTCCTCGCAGGCCCAGGGAGTTTGAACGGCGGCAGGCGTTGCCTCACGAGAAGAGCCTTCACCTATTTTAGGATTGGGGTCCTAAGGCTTTTCCACCGGCTCGCCAGCGACAGCGAAAAAGGTTAGACCTGAGCTCGACGGCTAATGCCTCTCGTTCTCGGGCCCCTAATAGCAGCTCCTGATATTCTCGGTGCTTGCCAGGGACTGTGCCCTCCACTAGAGAGCGCTGTTGGACCGTTTTTGCGCATCCAAGCCTCTCACTGCAGTCCCCACGCTCAAACATTGACTGTCTCGCTGCAAAGGGCGCTTCGAGCAGCATTGGATCGAGCTACCATGTCGAGCGTTCCCTCAGACACTCTGCGCTATTCAGCCTTCAGAATCCGTGGAACGGTTCAAGGGTCTGGCAAAGATGGCCCGTTTATGACGGCTCACGCAGCCGCCGCTTTTTCGCTAGCGGCAGAGCCCGATGTTCATCTTGTTGGATTAATTCCTGCCGTGTATACACGCTTCAGGATTATACACAACGAGACGCAACGACTTTAACGCATGCACTTCCCCTGCTTACGGATGCCGCGAGCCTTCCATGCCCGGACATTTTAACGCGTATGAAAACGTTGCAGAAGGCGGAAATCTTGAAACCACTAACGTTATTTCGGGCCGCGTGGGAACGCTTGCCCGGCATTTCACAATGGGTGTTACGCACGATTCGTCACAGATACACCATTCTGTTTCGAAAAGGACCGCCTTTCCGTGGAATTCTTCCCATGGTTATGAAGCAAAAGGAAATCGCAGTGCTGCGGCAAGAGATGTCAGCTCTGCTGAGCAAAGGGGCTATAGAAAAAGTACACCCCTCTCAGATGGAGTCAGGTTTTTACAGCCGCTATTTTGTTGTACCAAAAAAAGGCGGCGGCTTGCGACCCATTTTGGATCTACGCCGTTTGAATCTTGCACTCAGGACGTTCAAATTCAAGATGTTAACGGTAAAGTCTATTTTGTCTCAGATTCAACCAAACAACTGGTTTGTCACGATCGATCTGAAGGATGCATATTTTCATATTCAGATCATCAAGAGACACAGGAAGTTCCTCAGATTCGCTTTAGAGGGCAAAGCGTATCAATACCGCGTTCTTCCCTTTGGCTTAGCCCTGGCTCCCCGAACTTTTTCGAAATGCATGGACGCAGCTCTGGCCCCGTTGCGGCTCCAGGGCGTTCGTGTGTTGAATTACATAGACGATTGGCTGGTGTTAGCACAATCTCAGACTCAAGCACACTCTCACCGGGATCTTGTGCTGAATCATCTAAACAGCCTGGGCTTATGCACGAATTTCCAGAAAAGTGTTTTAATTCCTTCTCAACGGATAACCTTTCTGGGAATAGACTTGGACTCTCGTGCGATGACAGCAAGACTATCTCTCCCGCGCGCTCAGTCTCTCGCATCATGCGTGCGTCACTTTAAAGTAGGTCGCACAGTGACGGTGAGCTTGTGCCTCAGACTTTTAGGTCTAATGGGAGCGGCATTCCCCGTAATTCGTCTGGGATTACTTCATATGCGCCCTTTTCAGTGGTGGACGAAAAGCCGGAACATTTCACCCCGTTGTCTTCCGCATCGGACGATTTCGGTGACACGGAGGTGTGTTATGTCAATAAGACAATGGATGTCAACCGAATTCCTTCTAGCTGGAGTTCGGCTGGGGGTTTGTGCTTCCCGAGAGACTGTCACGACAGACGCGTCTTTGACCGGTTGGGGAGCTGTTTGTCAAGGGCGCCCAGCTCACGGAGTATGGACGGCGACACAACGCGGCTGGCATATAAACAGGTTGGAATTACTGGCGGTTTTTCTAGCTCTCCAGTATTTCTCGAATCTGCTGATCGGCCGTCATGTACTACTCAGGTCAGACAACATAGCGGTTGTGTCGTATCTGAATCATCAAGGAGGATTACGCTCTCGCCCCCTGTGCAGGCTGGCGAGAAATATTCTTCTTTGGTCTCAGAACAGATTTCTGTCGATCTGAGCGGTTCATGTCCCCGGACGTTTGAACTTCGGAGCGGATTTGCTATCCAGACAGACTCTGGGGCAGGGGGAATGGAGGTTGCACCCCCAAACGGTGAGCCTTTTATGGCAAATATTTGGAGAAGCAAGAGTGGACTTATTCGCGTCGAGCATGACTACGCATTGCCCGCTGTGGTTCTCCCTACGCCCTCCATCGCCCCTAGGCTTGTATGCTTTTCCTCCGATTCGTCTAATTCCAGCGGTGTTATCCAGGATACGGCTGGAAAGAGTGGAGCAGCTGCTGCTGGTGGCTCCGTGGTGGCCCACACAGCCGTGGTTTGCGGATCTGGTCAGTCTGTTAGCGGGCTCTTCATGGGAGATTCCCCTCAGACAGGACTTACTATCGCAAGCACAGGGAATGATTTGGCACCCAAGGCCAGATCTATGGAAGCTGTGGGCGTGGCCTCTGAGCGGAGTGAGTTAATATGTCCCGGTCTTTCTGTTGAAACCACCGAGACTATAATGAATTCTAGGGCAGCTTCTACGAGATGCTTATATGCTTTCAAATGGAAACTGTTTACGGCCTGGTGTGGAAGTCGTAATATGGATCCGGTTTACTGCCCAGTGGCTTCAGTACTGGAGATCCTTCAAGACCGTTTCTCTGATGGAGTAACGCCAGCCACTCTGAAAGTTTATGTGGCAGCCATTTCAGCTAACCACGTATATATAGGTGCTTCAGTGGGCCGTCATCCGCTGGTCTCTCGTTTTATACAGGGTGTCTGACGGCTGAGGCCTTTCCGCCCTGTGCGAGTTCCTTCATGGGATTTATCCATTGTGTTGCAAGGTTTATCAGGGCATCCGTTTGAGCCCTTGGAAACTATACCGGATAAAATCCTTACTTTAAAGACAGTTCTTCTTGTGGCTTTATCCTCCCTCATGAGAGTAGGCTCTTTCTGTTTCGCCCTCGTGCATGGATTTTGCACCAGGCGCTGTGAAAGTTTTGCTGCGACCGAGGCCTAATTATGTCCCTAAGGTCGCTTCGAACCCTTTTCACTTTCAACAAGTGATCTTGGAGGCTTTACCCCTGCAGAGGCAGGGTCAAGAGATCTGAGTCTTTGCCCTGTCAGAGCGCTGAAGACTTATGTTGATCGAACAGCCCCATGGCGTGAGTCTGACCAGCTGTTTGTCTGTTTCGGACACAAGAATAGAGGCCATGCTGTCACAAAGCAACGCATGTCCCATTGGCTGGTGGAGGCAATATCTTTAGCCTATGAGGCACGCGGACTCGCTTCGCCCTTAGGAGTTAGAGCTCATTCCACGAGAGCAGTGGCTTCTTCACAGGCTTTTCTCAGTGGATCTTCTATGGATGATATCTGTGCTGCGGCAGGATGGTCCTCACTGTGCACTTTTATCAAGTTTTACAGTCTGGATGTGAGGATGGCCTTCCTTGGATCCCAGCTATCAGGTACGTCAGGCGTTATGGTATAGGGTTCCCATACGGTGACGTCACCGCAGCATCGAAGTGACCTATGAAAGGGAACATCTCGGTTACGTATGTAACCATGGTTCCCTGAATAGGGAGCGAGATGCTGCGGTCCCGGCCGTTCCCTACCTTGATAGCGTTCTTCTTCAGTTCATGAAATCTGAGCGAAATAGCGCGCGGCACTCAGGTATATGATACGTACGCATGTGTAGGGCGTTGCCAAGCACTATTTGGCCAATAGGATTGGCGGGATGGTGTAGGGCTTCAGACATTCATCACACCGAGAGGTGTTCCCATACGGTGACGTCACCGCAGCATCTCGTTCCCTATTCAGGGAACCGTGGTTACATACGTAACCGAGATGTTATTAGTGCACGCATCCTTCACGTGAGTACTCCAGTGGAAAAAAACCCTGCGTGCCTCTGTCATTGGGTAGGAGCGGAGCCATGACGTGTGCACGCTGCCCAAGGACAAAAAAGAGAGGCAGAAAAGGCCATAAAGTAAGGAACTGCTTTGTATTTATTTACATTGCATTTTGTGTTCATTTAAAACTTGTTCTTTTAAAAACATTAAAAAATTTCTTTTGTGATACTGTTCTTGTATAGAAATTTTTCACTAAAAGCTGTTTTGCACAGACATTCATTGCAGCCCACTTTGTTATTGTTCATTGACTTGAAGGGGCTGATGTCCTATTTTCAAAGTTTACAGTAGTAATAGTATGTAGTATGTAGACATTTCCATTTTATTTATTCTAATTTTATCTACTTTAAATATTTTTTGTTTTCTATCAAAATGTTCTTGTGTGATAACAATGTTCTTGTGTGGAAGTGTTTGTAGTTAAAGCTGTTTTGCACAGAAATTCATTGCAGCCGGCTTTGTTTTTGTTGTTTATTTGTGTTTATGTGTATGTTTATACTTTTTTTTTAATGCTTATGGGAGGTCCAGTACAGTTTAAAATCAGTCAGGGCTACAGAAATGCATCTTTATATTTACAAGTAAATCTCAATTTTATGCGTAGGCTACTTTCTATCTGACACTTCCTACATCTAGTTTTGACATCCATTAGAGGGGTCAAGCCTTCTTTAGGGGGGTCAAACTCAGACCCCCCCAAACGCACCCTGATCCGATGTCCCCTTTAACAGTGGCCTACGACTATATAGGTGTGTTCGACTTGATGCAGTGCTGCACAGACTGATCGGTGTAAGAAATCAAAGTACCGCAAGAGCAATTCTAATCAGCGACATCTGCTGTCTGCTGTCTAATTGCTCTCTCTGTACTTTGATGTCATACACTGATCAATCTGTGAAGTGCCGCTTCAAGTCGAACACACCTAAAGTGTGACTGGGCTACTATGCCGATTGGCTTAACACACACTGTATAGTTAACAAATAGATAAACGTTGCAAAATGATGAGATAATAAACCCCAGCAACCACCTGAACCAGAATATCATAATTTTAAAGTCACATTATTAATTTTCAGTGACATACTGTAACATTTATACACTTATTTGAAGCCATTAGGAGCAATAATAAGCGCTTACTCTGCCGCTATGTACAGCCAAAAAGTGTATACAAATTCAAATACTTTCATTTAAATCTGTTCTCATGTCCGTAATTTGGCACGTGCCCTCATGGCAATTACATAGGCCACATTCACACAGCAGCAGAATACGGTTGTCAGTCCTGTATTTGAGTCCTTAATATGGTTTACGTTCACATACAGTATGGTTATTTTCAGGCATGACAACTGCATACTGTAACCGAACTGTCACCCGTAAATTTTCAGGACTCACAACCATGGCCATAGCCAGGGTTTGAAAATTAGACAGTTGCGTAAATGCTAACGCTTATATGCTTATTATTTTACTCCTGCATACTAATGAAAGACTGTTAAATATGAAACTTGGTTTGAAACTTGTATATGGTTGCTCATTTAAAAATTAATAAAGCAGACCACACAATTTGCATAGTGAAATGGCGTGAAAGATCGTTCACTTATATATTGATTTCAGCTCAGCAAGCACTAGCCAAGTATTTGAATGTTGAGTAGCAAACTCATTGGCTGCTGAGGTGAAAAGAAACAATTAGCTGCATGTGAAATGATGTCATTTTGTCAGATTGAGTCAAAACTCTTAACTAAATGTCAAAGTATGATGTTGTAATTTTAGAATAGAATTCATAACGTTGAATAAAAAAAAAAAATATTTGAAATCACCATACAAAAGCACTGCTGGAGAAAACAAACTGGGCCCGGTTCCCCAAAACGTTCTTATCGCTAAGTAGTTCTTAACCTATTCCTTAACCTCTCTCTTAATGTTATGGCACGATTCCCGACACGTTCGTACGTTAAGTATATCTTCTGTATGTCACACTTTCGTAAGGTTGGTCTGGACCATTCGTAAGCTCTCTCTTAGTGTTGTTTGAGCTCAAGACGCTAGTCGCCGCCACTGTGCAGCAGTCTTTAGAAATCAGCGCAGGGCAGTACAAGTCAAACTATGGTATGTTGACAATGTTGTGGCTCAACAATGATTTTATGTTATGGACATTTTAAGACTAATAATAAAATATGTTCGCAATGGATACAGGCCTATTTATGAAGTTGACTTTATTTGGTATCAGAACTAATATGGTGGTAATCAGCCTAGGCTATTTCGTAATGTCATTAAAGCGTTTAAATTGGCAATCACCTTTGATAATTAAAATCTGGCAAACAATTTGGCTCTAAATGTCTAAGATCTATAAATGGGTAAGCATGGTGGTGTCCAGTAGCGACCAACTATGGCAGCGATTCAACGTGTCCTTGTATTGAATCAAAGACGGCGCCGGCTTAAGTTTTATTTGGCAAAACTTAAGCCCTTTTGACATTTTGCCTGACGTGCTATATTTAAAAAAAAAAATTGCCTCCCAAGACAACTCATTATGGAGCTGCTGGACCTTCTCAGACCTGCGCTTGCCAGGCTAATGCGGCGGAATTTTGCTTTAAGCCCTGAAGTCCAGCTGCTTGCAGCGCTAAGGTTTTTTGCTACAGGGAGCTTCATCGAGGTCGTGGGAGAGGGCTACAGCCTAAACAAGACCTCGGTGTGGAGGTGCGTCCACACTGTCACCAACGCCCTTCTGTGCCATGCAGGGGAATTCTGATTGTAAAGTACCTTACCATTAATATAAAAGTGTATTACATAATTTTTAGAAGTCGTTAAACCCATGTCAAGAAGCGGCACAAGTGGCACAACAGGATAAGGAACGTGTTGTCTTTCTTAACGCCGTAATGCACCTTCGTGTGAAGTGGAAAATCGATTCCTGAGCAATCGATGCCAACTAATTCAGCACCTTCACTTGGGACAGCGCCTTTGTAACGTCGAACTTAAGAGGCAGCGTGTTAAGAAGCTTCCTAAGGGACACTTCGGGGAACATACTTAGGAACATAAACAACTTTTGTAAAATATATCTTTCGAGTCTTCTTAGCGCGCTAAGAGTGAGCGTTATCGGGGAACCGGGCCCTGATTATTTGTAAGTCTTGTTTCTTCCCATACAGAAATGTAGGCCTATATTGTCCTATAAAATTGATATTGCCATATATGTTACCTATAAGGTGATATAATTTTCAGATATGTACATTCTCTGGGTTGATAAAGATATAAGTTTATAACATATAGAAAATACCCATAGTAAAATGTATGTACATGTGTTAATATCTATCATTATAGGGAATAATATTTAGAGAGTTTTACAGTTGGTTTGATACCTTTATCTCAAACGGTGTCAGAGTTTAATGAATTTAAGTAGGTACAGTATAGTAAACATTAAAATATGGTTTCAGTACTGTATATAAAAAAAATAGAGGCATAATCTGAAAAAAAGAAGCCTAGTGCATTATAGGGAATAATTTAGAGATTTTTCCAGTTGGTTTTATACCTTTAGATCAAATGGTGTTATCGTTTATATTATTGCATATTATTACATACATTAAAAGTTGTAAAATTATTATAAAACATATAAAATGCTAATTCCAAAAATGGAGCCTTGTGAAATAACAGGGATGTTTTTCTGCACATTTTAGTATTGGTTTTATACTACAGTATAATGTAATGTAGATAAAGGGTTTATTATTATTATTATTATTATTATTATTATTATTATTATTATTATTATTGTTGCAAGTGCTGTGTGGAAGACAGCAACCAATGCGCGCGGCGCAACGCAGCAGTGGCAGAATGACGTGCGATCAGGTGGAGCGACGCAGATCTGCTGTTCAGTAGCGAGCATAGCTCCGGAGTCTGATTCCCGAATGCTGAAGTAAACACGGAACCGGGAGTCTGCTGTAGAACATTTGATTCCCGAAACATTTGAAGGAAACACGAAGCCGGGCGTCTGCTGCCGCCGTTCCTGTCGCGGACGGTCGCGGTTCGTATGAGGATCGCGGCTGCTTTAATGGTTTCTAGGCAAACTAGGAACGTTTTCGAGGATTTGTGAGAAGGTAAGTCACTCATTCCAACAAATGGGCTTTAACATTTGAACACAAGATCTGAGACACTTGATGAACTTAATGACACTTAAAGTTGGCCTATAGGCGAAATGTCTGCGTTTATTTGTTTCTGATGTCGTGTGTGCTAAGACGCATATGAAAGTGATGTTTATACTTTTTGTTTCACTTGAAGAGATGTCAGTTTGACAGACACTGTGTTTTCAGTTGATATTCAATTGGTTGTCAGTCTGTTATTGCTTTATATAATGTTTAAGTTACCTTACAGTTGAGAAAAAATGTTTGATGAGACGCGTTTCCACTTAGAATTCATCCGACGCATCGATACGTTTAACGAGACTGAATCCGTGTTTACTTGCGCGTCTCATTATTTCTCTTTTCTAATCACAAATAAATATAATATCTGGCATTACCTGTGACAGAATAATTCATCTAAAACCTAACGCATCGCGTTTATTCTTGACAGTCGATGTACAGTATCCGAATAGCTTCAACAGATGTTCGATCGGTCGTTATACTGTATTTGGTCCGTATATTTGTGTTGAAGGAAAGCCTCATAAGATCTTATATTAAGGAGAGTATTAAAATGTCCTCAAAGTTTGATAAGTAAATATAGAAAACGCGAAAACATGTAGGGTTCGTTTGAGCTGCAGGGAGAATAGGCTAAATGTCATTATTATGGTTCCTATTAAAAGTCCACACCAGCTTCAGAAGCCCGCGTGTGTTCAGTGTGCGTGAATAACCTGTTGTGCTAATCTAATCTCGCTCTCTGTCGGCTCGCGGCCGGAGGCGCGTTGCATTCCATCCAGTTTCTTAGAAGCAACAACCGACACGCAAACTACACAGCTACACAAGCCCTTCGTGATAACACTAATCAAAAGCCAATCAAGGGCAGCAGCACAGGAATCGGTATGAATTTCACCCAGGTCTGCGCATCAGGGGTCGATGCGTCGGGTTGAAACGGTCAGGACGCACGTGCGCTTGTGTGAAGCAGATAGCGCCAATCACCAACACACATCCTGTGCCACGAGTCTCGAACATACACACATGCAAAAGTACATAACACACATACACACATGTAAATGTACATAACCTCTCCCAGTTTTGCAGAACTCAAAATTTGGTTGAACAGATTTTTAAAGTCCACTTGAAATCCAATTTGACTCTATTTTCCTGCTTTTATTCATCAGTGCACGTCAATTATAAATCAAAGACAAACACGAATTTATTTTGTTTTGTAAGTAATAATTATATTGTGAATAATCTAGGAATTCTGACAGCAGATGATTTGTGATATTTGAAGATATTTGTGATATTTTGCACAAGTGCTTTGATGGATGTTGCCATAGTGCCCTTAATTCGTCATTGAATTATTATTTTTAATTATATTTTCACCACCAGTAAAATATTCAAATCAGAAACTGAACTCAATAATTGATTAATCAGTCATTGAACGACCAGTCCACTGTCCCAACTAATAGTTATTCACTAATGATTCCTCAGATATCATAGTGAAGCAGACATGCAAACACCACCACATGCTACCATCCCAGCAGATGGCTAGCTATTAATAAATGAGCTGCGATGAATAGCAATTGCTTGTTTTAGGAAGATGCTTTTGTTTAAAGGAGTATATGATTGTCGTCTCAGTCCTCAGGCTCATTCTAGAAAATGTTTGCACTTTGCACAAACAAATGAGGTTTGGTGTTGGAGACGAGTTTGAACATGCTGCCTCAAGCTGCCTTTTACACTGAGTGTGTTCATATAATGCTGAGGAGTGAAACCTCATTGTCTTGAAACTAATTGCATAATGACAGCATTCACAAACATGTTCCACACCACACATAGAGGTAAAGTCAAAGACTGTACTAAAGAATTAAAACAGATAATCTTCGTTATATAATTTGATTTCATTATTTTGGGGCTCAAAATGTGCAAGTGAGTATAGTTTACACCAGTGTTTTGTAGTGGTTTTGCTTCAGGACCCTGATTTTACTTTGAATAAACTTCAAATCAAACATTGACATATTAATATTAGATTTAGTTACCCAGTAATTTACCTCAGAAAACACATTGTGTTAAGCAGAAAGTTAAGAGTTTAATTAAGTGAAGCCATAGTCAACGTCACCTGACTCATATTTTCTGTCATCTTGAATAGTTTTGTTAGTAGTTTTTGAGGATGAGGGCATCACACAACCTGGGAATGGACATGTTGACTTCTGTTTTATTTGACCCAATTCTACCAAGTTAGAAATGAATTTGTGTAAAATACCATTTAATTGGACACAGACTTTGACATTGATAACTAAAGCTGTCTGAGGCATTGAAACAGACCTAGGTAAGTAAAGAGTAATGGCTCATGAAGGTTGGCATGATTTCACATATGTATTTACAGCATAAACAGAATTGGACACAATCCTTATAACAGTTAAATGTTTGCAAGCAGTGTTTGTTTCCAAGTATTTGTAATGAACATAATTCAAAGTAGCTGTGAATCGATACTTGTATATGCAAAGTGCAGTCATAATAATTTTGTGTCTGATGGCATTTCATTTTCTCCAGTAAAGACTTCTGATCCTTTGAATTTAGTCATTGATTGTAAGTATAAAAACAGTGTATTTAAAGTTCATTATAAAATATTATTCTGCTGTATATATAAGTAGTTGTAAGGTTGGTAGGTTGATTCTACTTATTATTTATGGGCCCTTTGCTGCCGAGCGGTTTCACCATTATTTGTGCTTCTATGGTAACAGACTTCCGTGATTGGTGGATCTCTCTTCAGGCTTATGGGTAGTTTAGTTCTTTGTGAGCTGAATAATGGCTTTTATGTCTTCTGTAGAGCTGCTTTGAACTTGTTTTAAAGTTGAACTTCACACACTTTTCAAAACTAAACTAAACTGAACTGAACCAACACTGAACTAACTTGAGCCGAAAAATGACACTATTGTCTTTTTAGAGCTGCTCTGCAACAGAATCTGTATTTTCTCTGTAATTGATTCAGTTATTTTCCTGTTTATCACTGTGAAGCTGCTTTGACACCATCTGTGTTGTATAAAGTGCTATAAAGCTGGCTAGACCTCACTGAGGGTCTGTGGATTAGACATGATTTTATGGTCTCTGATACACTATCATTAAAATCACATTTTTGGAAAAGGTTAATAAGATTTTTACTTCCACAAGTGTCTGTTGTGCTGTCCTGTCAGGTTAAGCTGATCATATTAACAGATGTCAGTAGAGCACATTATTGAGAAACAGCCTGTTGTTTCATGATGAGATGAAAGAGGCAGGTTGTCCCTGTTGGAGCTGTTGAGCTTTTCATTGGCTGAATGTATCTGATATCTTCATTAACATTTGTCCAATTACAGTTGTCGTCTCTGTTGTTCAGGTGTCCACTGGGACAGTAAAGGTCAGTTTGTTTTCATCATCTGTGGGTGGATCAGATCACAGAGTGCTTCCTCTCATGCAATTAATGCATCTCACATAGTCTGCTGGTTCAGAAAGATCTAGAATTATGGATAGCAGGTTTTTATCAGATGATAGTGAGGTGTGTTCATGTGTGACAGTGTGTGTGTGTGTGTGTGTGTTTTATGGTTCAGCTGTTCTCACTGACCCAGATGGAAATGTTGACTGTCCGCTGATGTGTCCACATGCCTCAATGGACAGTGAAATGCGCCTGAAAGCTATTGATTTTTCTTGAATTTTCCTCTGTGACATAAATAGCTCAAACTCTTCAGATTCAGAACTGGGAGTGATTTTTGTTGCATGACTATTGATGCATCACCAGTAGGGGTGCTCCGATTGATTGATAAAATTTGAATGTAACGTTTTTGCATTCAAATGTGGATTTTTATTTTAAATTCAGCGAATATTCGGAAAAAAAAAATTGACAGCCCTAGTTTGATAGGCGGTCTCTAAGGCCCTGTCCACACAAACGGGTATTTTCAAAACTGTAGCTTTTTCTATGCGGTTTGGCCGTTCGTCCACACACAAACGCAGCACAAGGTCACTGAAACCAAACATTTTTGAAAACTCCTGCCAGTGTGAAGTTTTTCAAAAACTCTGGTTGCAGTGAGTGTTATCATGTAGACAGCGAAACCGGAGATTTTGGCTTGTGACATCAGAGCATGCACTGTTATCTCCACCTACTGGAAACTTTTTGAGGCTTCTGATAGGCCAACATGGCTTTATGGTTGAGATTATATCACCACCTGTTGGCTTGGCATGCTCTTGGCAGTGCTTCATAGCATGCTTTTGCATTTTCAGATTTTTTTTAAAAAGGGAAGAAGGAAAAACTCTTTATAAAAATACCAGGGCTGGACCAGAATATTCGATTATTCGTATATTCGTTAGGTGGGTTGGCATTCGATTTTCAATTTTGAGATTCAAATAATCTTTTTTTGTTTTGTTTTTGTTTTTTTGAACACCTGGCATCCCCTGCGAAACGGTCTTCATTCGCACTTGAATATAGCCAGTTTTTTACTATCCGGCCGAACGGTTCTTAGGACTGTAAGGTATGGTTACTGTTGTATTTCCACGTGAGCCTGGTATGGCGCGGCACGGTAACAAACCGTTCTTAGCCTGGAATTCTAGGCACGGTTAGACAGCCATGCTTAGCCGTGCTGTTAGAGTGCTTGTGCTTGACTTCGCCACTCTGTTGCCTGGGTACCAGTTTCTCCAAACAGTCAAGTAAACAGCTACGCTACGTTCAATATAAAAAAAATGTCTTGAGACAGTTTGGTCTGTGGAGGAAACATCTGCGCTTATTGATATTATACCCGTTGTCGCCTTCTGTTTATCTTATTTTTTACGTAGAGAGTTGTCTTTTTTTCTGTTATTGAAAGAAGTAAATATCAGATAAAAAAAGAAGTCCCAAAAACAGAAATATCTGATCATCGTCCATATTGCTTTTTATATTACACTTGCGTTACCAAGGCAAGGACTGGCGCATTTGTATTGCATTCCAAAGAGCTCTGTTATAAGCGCCACAGTGGAAAATGAAACCGTATCTGTGCTGACTGGCCCGGATCGGCACAAAATTGAATGGTTAAGCAAAGAGAACCGTTCAGGCCGATAGTAGAAAAGCTGCTTATGAATCGCCCATGAGTGAACATCATGATTCAGTTCATCTGGAAGAGAAGACAAAAGTGCAGAAGACCTCAGTTGTGTGGGAGCACTTTAAATTGAGTGAGGACAAGACAAAGGCAGTGTGCCAGATATGCGATTTGAAACTGTCCTACCACAACAGCACATCAAGTTTGAAAAATCACCTGAGTTCTGTAAGTAGTATGCCTTTAGTATATTCACTAACTAGGACCACACCACAAACAAGCTATGAAACTGTTAGTTGAACAGAGTGTTGGGGAAGAGTAGAAAGAAGACGAAGGGGTAGAGGGAATGGGATGATGGTCAGGTTGATCAGGGCATCTAGAATTGATGGCTCAGAGAGACTCAGGGTGGGGTTACCATCTCTATCATATATTTAGGCCAGACAATTAGGACCCCCCGATACAGCCTGAAAGAAAGAGAATGTGGGATAAGGTTGGCTGAATGGATGAGAAAGGGAGGGAAGGGTGGGTTTGAGAGAAAGAAACGAACAGTACGGTATGAGGTGGCCCGATATATGGAGGTTTGGGAAGTCAGGTGATCGTTTTGGCCGTGCCCCTGCTCCTGAACATCTGTTAACCAATTAACTCCATTTCACTAGCTAATATTTAGGCCAGACAATTAGGACCCCCAAAGTTGGGAACAGCTGAGTTAAGCGTGAGCTTGAAATGTAGATGGCCAGATCATACGGAGAGGATGCAGAGACTAAATAGTTCAGGGATCCAATGGTTAACGCAGGTTCTTGTTTTGGTAAGCCTTTATTAGTACAAATGTGTGAGAATGAGAGAAAGCTGGGCAATCATAGCCAGTGGTTATTCATAGGAGTAGTTGATCCCTGACAAGTAGAAATGCACATGTGGATCTTAGGAAGGAATGAGCACAAGATATTAAGTTGTGAATGGACAGTGGGTCGGTTGATGGGAAAGGAAGCTTTGAGACAGTTGCACCCGAAGAGGTATTCTGGAAATCATGCTTGGAGCAAGGCAATTAAGAATGGCTTCTTGAGAAGCATGTTTGGTGTCTGATCTGTGGTGAGACCGGAGTGGGAAGCATGTTTATTCTGGAGCCAAGTCTACATTTCTGGAAATGGGAAATGAGACGAAGAGACAGCTACAAGATTGAGGAGTCTTGGTATATGAGTTGCTCGGAGAAGGAATTGTTGTTGAGCAGAGATTAAGTTAGCCTATGCATGAATTGCATAACTGCCAAACATGATCATCCCTTGTTTATAGTTTCGACTTCTGCTCCATAGTCTGAGCAGATGAGTAGATTCGGACCATTCAACCCCCAAAGGATGGCTGCTATGACTATTGGATATAATTCATAATGCTGTGGAGACTGCTCTTGACTGTGGATTGTGGGAACTGAACTCCGGAGGCTGTTCGGAATCAACCCAGGAGCCACCATATTAACTGCTGAAGTCTGTTTAGGGTGTTGCATCAGTGTATAGTTGGATGCAGCCGGGATGAAAGATATAGACATTATGGAAAATAAATGTTGTTGCATGATGAGAGGTGTTGTTGCCGGAGGCACATTTCCATTGCATGTTTATCTAATGCGACTCTGTCGTAGGAGAAGGGATGGTTGCTGCTTTTAACAGAATCTCTGACGCGAAAGATTTCCCTTGAGGAATTATCTGGATGGCATTTTTAAGGTGGCCTAGAAGTCCTTGTAGTTGACACTTAATACGTCTCTCTAGCTCAGATGAAGTGTGAGGCTCTGAGGTTTCTACTCTGATAATGGAAGGCAGAGTTCAGTGAAAACATAGATTAGTGTGAAAATCCTAATTATAGTGGTGCAGATGAAGGTGCAACGATTTGAAGTCTTCGAGGAGGTTAAGAACGTAAAGGAGTCTGGTTGTTAGTAAGAATCCATCATAGCTTTGGAAAGACAGTCTAAAAACCTAGGGCTGCTTCTGCAATTGAATGTGTCTTACAGTGAAGTAATCACACCTTCCCAGAAGCCTCAGGGGATTCTTGATGGATAGGCAAGACTTGGCATTAGTGGTATCGGCTTTGGCAAGCCAAGCTCTGTGGCCTGCTAAGTGAATGAGTATTCTGGGGTTGTGATGATACAGTTAATGGTTGGAATGTGAGTGTCGTGGAGAGAAGATAAGTTGATTTAATTAAACCTCTTCTGCTAGTAGCCTGTCAACTATATCAGGTTCTTGATAGAAATGTGGAGGTGCTTTGCAAGTCAGTCTGCTGGTGTCATAGGGTTATGAGGGCAGGAGTTTCTCGCATGGGCTCCGTCACAGAATGCGCAGGTGTGAAGGAGCCCGCAATTAGACAACGGGCAGCCCAGATGATTGAGGTTGTTGCGTGCCATCCTGCCTCTCTGATGCAGGATTGGCCAGCCTCTATGTCAATGATTTAAGGAAAGGTTATTGTTTACTGAGGGGTATTTATATTGGCATTGGAATTACTGGAGGAGATGGAGCTGCAGCAGATAGCTGTAGTTTGCATGGAGAAGTGATGAGGTTTTTTGGGGGGGGGGGGGGTGCTGTAATTGAGCATGCTGAAGCTGGATGTGAGGGGGCTTCACAAGTTCACGTAAAGGGATGTTTAAAATTTGAATATCCAGCAGTAGAGTTCAGGGTTGAGAGGGCTCCTGAATGACCCTTGGTTGGATTGCTGTAGATGACTCATTGGCTCTAAGCTGTGATTTACATGAGGTCAGTCAGTAGATTAAAAATCTTTCTGAATATTAGAATGGATGTGTTATCATGATCTAGTCCATACGTTACAGAGGTAGTGGTGCTGGACGAGGCTTCTGGACTGTAAGGTAAGCTATTGAGAATTATTAGGATGCATGAGCCATTTTGCTGAAAAATGGCTGAAGGAAGGGTGGAAGAATGGATGCTAGGATGAAAGGATGTCTTTGAGGGGGGGATTGAGGATGAGAGGATATTGTGGGGGGAGGAGGTAGAGTGAGGGAGGGAAAGAGGGAGGGAGGGAGGGAGAGAGTGAGATTGGGAGGTATAGAGAGGGGGAAGAATAAGAAGCTATTAAATAGTAATATATTTTAATTTAATGCCAGGTCAGCATCTTGCGTTATTTTCATGGCAAACAATTAAAATACAAGTATAACAAATACAATAAACTTCTTAAAATTCTAAAACTTTCTAAGTAGATATTAACAATTATTAGAAACACAGGGCAATATTGCTGTAAACAGCTGAAGGCAGGGTGGAAAAATGGATGTTAGGATGAAAGGATGTTTTTGAGTGGTGGAGTTTTGAGGATGAGAGGGTATTGGTGGAGGGAGAGGGTAAAATGAGGGAGGGAAGGAGGGAAGGAGAGAGGAAGGTAGAGAGAGAGTGAAATAGGGAAGTATAGAGAGAGGGGAGAATAAGAAGCTATTGAGAATAACCTCTTAAATTCTAAAACTTTCTAAGTAGCTATTGAGAATTATTAGAAACACGAGAGCCGTATTGCTGTAAACGGCTGAAGGAAGGGTGGAAGAATGGATGTTGGTATGAAAGGATGTTTGTGAGTGGGGTGTGTTGCAAGATGCAGGGAGGGAGGAAGGGAGGGGTGGGAATGGATAGTAGATTTGGAAATAGAATGGGAGGTTGAAGGAGACTGGCTGGTCTGCGTGAGCAAAGACTATAGAATACCCAAGACGTGCCAGTCCTTTAGTTTTGAATGGGGGAAAAAAGCGTGCTCAATATGGCTGCTCAATCGCAGGAAGAGTGATCCGAATGAAAGAGCCAATCGGTAAAGTCAGCGCGTCACTGCTGCTCCCATTAGAAGCGTCCCAGTTGCTATAGAAACAGTCAGTGATCTGAGACGTGCACTGACTGATCTAGCCTTAATAAACAAGCTTTTAATAACGCTATTTGAGCAAAAGTAACAACATTTATGACACAGTTGTTGTCAGATTTCTTTGGTGATTTGAAATAGGAACTTTAATCGTAAGCTTAGTGAACTGTTTTGGAGAATTTGATGTTCCCCATACAAAACGTTGGTTCTACCGCCGCGCGTACCGCCACCTCCACCGCCGCCGCGTCTGCAAAGTGCATTTGCAGCTTTTGACCGCTGAGTTGTGCTTTAATCACAAGTTATCAAACAAGCGCATCAAAGCACATTTTCACAAATAGACGTCAGCTTTGCCTCACTGAAGTGTTATATTTGACTGCAGTCGGGGAAAATGAAAGAAAAAATATTTAATATTCACAGATGAAAGTTTAGTCCTTATGAAAATATGTGCGTTTCTTAGAACGAATTCAAGCAGGATAAATGTCAAGCCTATGAGCCTGTGCTTATATTTTCTCTACACCATATTTTAGATTTGACACATTTAAATAGTGTGCAGTATTAATTATATAATATGAATTATGTGTTATATTATTCAAAAGAAATTGTGGTTTACTTTGCATTGGAGCATTAAAAGTGGTAGCATAGTGAGCTAGGCTTGTGTGTTTTATAAATTATTTTCTTTATTTAAGTAAAACGTGAGGCACTGAATAATTTCGCTCCCATTATTTAGGCCTAATTAAAACAAGAAACGAATAAATTAAACCTCGAGATTTAACTAAATCATTGAAACTCTAAAGAATGGACTGATTAATAAAACGTCCTCATGATTAAACTCAAGTTCTCTCATTATAATCAACAAAATACACACGATGTAAAAAACAGCTTCATTAATTGACAACTTCAGTCTTCTTGCTTTCATGTAATTTAAGTAAAATAAAAATAAATAAATAAATAAATTGTAGCCGCATTTAAATGCAGGTTTGTATAATATTCCGTAAAATATCAGTGCAAGATTTGCTCGGCGCGCATGATGCTGAGTGCAGTGCAGCATTTATTCTTATTTGTCTACATATTTTATCTTTTATCTTTTATATTTTATCTTCATTACAAATCTTGTTTGGTTTTATTTAGGATAAGTGCATGTAAAAAAAAAAAAATTGCTCTGTAATGCATATGCAAAATGTGAATTATTATTCATATTCAAGTGTTTGTGCGAAAATTATTATGCATGCATGACAGGGGGGCGCCCTCTCGGTCACGTGATTTTTTTCCTGATAATGAAATAACTGAAAATTGTGGTGTCTCACATACATGAGAAACATATCTACAGAAAGCTTGAAATGTCTTTTAAACGAATCAATTCAAAACAAAGTATATTGTAATCTGTGAGGGTTGTATTTCTCTCTTAAGGCGCGTCCATGTGGAGAGAGTCAGCACTGTGAATTTCATCTTGCAGCCGACAAGAAAACATTTGTTTATTAATAAATAATTAAAATGTCTCCTTTTTCACAATTATTGGGCTACTTCTGCCTGTGCTTTGGGGCAAACTTAATGCATGTGCTTGAGCGTGGAATATATTAAGGCTATTTATGGATTATAGATGTAAATTTAATATAAACCTGCGATTAGTTGAATAATGACAAATGAACGACTAGTAACTAGAAAAATCTTACGTGGGAGGCAGATCTATTAAATACCCTCTAGACATTTCTGTTAAAGTTTTTTAAGCATTTTATATGCGTTTGCACAAATTCTTCTTTCAAAATGGTCTGTAATGGAGAGATGTCTTAACACTGATTTTTCCTCTGAAACACAAAAACGAAAATTGAAATAAAATTGATATTTTATGTTTTGGGAATGGCCAGCCCTTCTCTGCAGATACTGTGCTTCTGGTTTGTGCATTTTAAATCACATAAAGTCTACAAAATATATAAAAACTCTTGTGTTTTTTGTCACTTCTGTAAAAAAAGCCTATAAAACATGTTCATAAACGGATACCTTACTGATGTCTGGACTCTTTTTCGGGATTTAGAAAAACTTCAATATATTGTTCATGAACAGGCTACATTCTGTGAAAATTTATATTTCACACTCTAAAAAATATTGTATGGACACAACAAAATAAAACAGCCGACGCTTCACTCAGGGCTCGTAGTTCTGATTTGGCTCAAGCCTCCCCCGCGCGTTTGAGACATGCTGCCGAGCAGAGTATGAGCAGAGCGGAGTGATTCTGACTGGAGCGAGGAGCGGATTTTATAAAAGTCGGAGCGTCATGGTTTTCACTCGCTCCAAGAGCGCTACATCACGAGCACAATTCATGCAAACAGCCCGTAATATAACTGCATATTTAGCAAGAATTCAGAAAACATATTTAGCTATAGCTTGATACACATATTCTCTCCGATCAGAAGATTATAATGACAGCAGTAGTCGAGCGGGATGTTACAGGCTAGTTCTCAAGGAGTTTGTCTGTTCCTTTTACTGAATATTTTCGGGTTAAAGCATGATTTGGAGTTTTTCTGTTCATTTTAATGAATTTTTTGTTGCAATAATGCATTCAAACAAATGAAATTTTACAGTGCTGCTTCATCTGTAACTGATTTTGAAATCTGTAAGAAATGCATCGATCTGTAGATAAAATAACTGACGAAAATGTAGGCTACTGTTATTTTCATCACAAACAAAATTTGCACAGCTGAAAGCAGCAATTATACCTTTTAATGCTGACAATGTTATTAGTTTGGCATTTGGTAGGAAAAAAAGTTAGCACACAATAGCCTAATCCCATTTGAAACTCTCCTGTTATTTTATTTATTTATTTTTTATTTTATTTTTATAGGCTACGTTATGAACATAACATTTCAACTTTATCAACGGAGCGAGTGGAGCAGTGTTTCCTGCCGAGTGAGAGAGATATTTCGCCCTCGAAATGAACAAGACCGTCCGGTGTAGACATGGTTAGACAGTGTCTGCTATATTTACAAATAATTGATATAAGAAATAAAAATAAATACATAACCTAAACCATAACAAGATGAAAATATTGACTAAAAAATTGATTTACACTTGCTCTGTCCTACGTCCATGACACTGACTCACTGCGGAGTTGGCAGTTTTGAACAGCTGGATCAAGCTGGATCAAACCTGTCTTTAAAGTTGTTTTAAAACCAATATGTCCTAAAAACCTGTTCTGCAAGTTTGAAACCCTCATACAACACTGTCCATATGAAAGACCAAGAGATTCACACCTTTATCTCGACCCCCACAAGCTTTAACTACCCCAACCCCCTCCAGCTGAACTGAATTCGACCTGTTTTTTGGCTGCGAGGAACGGTGTGTTGTCATGTTACTGGGTTCAAACATGCCTGCACTCACAGCAGCCTTACTCTTTTTATTCATTATTTTCCCACAGCCCATATTATTATTATCACTAGACCAAAATAATAACAAATTCTCAACTGATAATTAATCATTATTTTTGAGAAAATCGTAGGCGTTTGTGAACGTAGACATTTGAGGAAGGCTTTAAGACCAAGCGGAATCCTCCGTCAGCTGCTCCCGCTTCACAGCGTACGTCTCGCGCTCACTGACCCAGCTTTACCGTCCACGTTTGGATTTTATAAAATCAGTTTGCAACATTTAGCAAGGCGGGAAAACATTCAGTCTACCTGAAGAAAGACGTATTTCATTGAGCTAATGCTGTTAAATAGAGAGTAAAAAAAAGTAGGCTATTCTTAAATTTGGATCTCATTATACTGAAGTACAAATCCAAGCACCAGAAGCAACCTACACTCTCTAAGTGTTCTTTCATTGAAAAGTATGCATTTTATTTATTCACAGGCTATGGTTGAAATAATATTTTAGTTGAAAACTTTAAGTGCCATTGTTTAAAAAATTGCATCATAGAAATGTTTCATATTCCTTCAGTTTTTATGCTTTAAAATCCAATGGACAGACATAGGCCTATATTATTGTACATTACAAATATTTGGATCGTCCCTTATTTTCTTAAAGAGTAAATACTTATTTTCTTCAAGAATAAACATTATAAATAAAGAATAAAAGAAAGAACCTCTATTAGCCCTTATTTTCCATTTCTGAAGTTAATTTGCAACTCTTATGATGCGAGTGAATGCACATGCACAAAGTAATTTTCGGATGCAATGGAAAAATAAAGCTGGATAAAATTATTGCTACACGAAACTTGTAAATAGTTAACAACATAGCCTAGATTAGGCCCATACTTTGTTCCTAAGTATATAATGTTTAATAATTTATTATTAATTTATTATTAATAAATAATTTGTTAACCCACAATAACACATTTTAACCGATTAATCGTCTATTTTCGTTTGCTGCATTTTTTTTAAACATGCTAAAAAATAAATAAAATTTGTGAGAGTTGCATTTTATTACATTCAGAAATAATAACGGCAGGCCTAATAATGCTATAGGCTAATGTACCAACAGGATATTTTTAGTTCCCTTCACTTTACAACAAATCCTTTTAATTCAACAAATTTATCAGAACAGAACAAGAATTACAAATATATAATTCTAATGGATAAATATAATTGCAGTATATAATAATATAGGCTTATAAACAAAACAAAAATAATAATTAAAAATAATTTAAAGCGATACATAAGGTTGGGCTTTTCTCTCATATTGGAGACAAATCCAAACATGTTGCCCATTTGAAGCTAAACTCTTATTCATTAGGTAAAATATAGGCTTTGGATTTCACACGTGTTTCAGTATCTACGGCAAAAAAAATTATAATGAGCAAAAATATGCCAAAGTGGACCACTGCTCGCGCAGCATGGCTCGGTGAACGACTGCTGTTTCCAAATATGTCCGCGTGAGGCACCAGCACGATCAAAGTCACAATTCACAATTTTTGTTCACACAGTAAAGGCATAATTCAAAAATGCAAAGTGTTAGCAGTTTGAAAAATCAAGAATAATAACAGAGTTAATAAGAATTATTTGTAAATGCTGCACCGTTCTCATTTCACTCTGCAAATGGAACCTGAAGATTATTATTATTATTATTTTTAACCAAGAATGAACCGAAATGAAAACATTTAGCTTTTAATCCGTGTATATATATACACGCGGCGGTATTACCCATTTTGGTTGTCAACCTACTGTAGGAGTTGCTCTTGTATGGCAGAGAGGCATTTCAAAGATGGCCGCTGAGGGACATGACTTGTCTTAACCCTCTGAGGTCTAGGGGGTTTTGGGGGCCTGGAGAAGTTTTGACATCCCCTGACTTTTGTGCTTTTTTCAGTTGCTTATAAATATATACATGGCTTAAGTCTAATAACACTGCAATGAGTACAAACTGGGCTACAATAATATGTAAATAGCATGTATGTACATGATTGTGTTTTTGAGAAAACAACGTTTATGCATGGTTAGTAAAAAAATACAATGTTGAAGTCACTGAAATAAGGTCATAAAACACCTAGAGAACATTTGTTCACAAGACTGTCAACCCTGGAGCTTGTAGCCTAGAATTTTTGCTTCAAAATTATGTGAAATACATCTTGTTTACTCACTCACAGAGAACAATAGATTAATATAAAATTTCGAAAACACTTTTTGTTTCAAAAAGGCATATGCGAGTAGGCGTCAATTATGATGATTTTTGTGTGATACACCTGAGAAGATAAAGACCCGCATAATGAGCTGCATAATGAGCCTTTCAGCCAGGTGTGTGACAGAGAGAGAAGAGTTACAAGAAAGAATGTGAGGACAAAATAAATTTATATATTTTTATGTTTGTAGTTTATTTAGAATATATTTAATTATCCCCCAAAATAACTTGAGATTCACTTGCGAGTGCAGTTAAACAGTTTATTAGGATCAATCAAAGCTGACTTTCAAAGATGAATTTTTAGCATCATTACTCCAGTCACACAATCTTTCAGAAATCATTCTAATATTCTGATTTGCTTCTCAAAAAACATTTATTATTATTATTATTATTATTATTATTGATTTTGAAGAGATTGTTTTTTTATTAATTGAAAGAACAGCATCGTTTCTAACATGATTATTGTATTTATCATCAATTGTGTGCTAAATTATAAGTTATATATATATATATATATATATATATATATATATTTATATATATTAGGGGTGTAACGGTACACAAATATGTACCTCTGTTTTAACGTCACGGTTCGGTATGATTTCGGTACAGCAGGGGGAAAAACTAATTTTTTTTTTTTTTTTTTTAAATGGTTTACTGAACAAGTTGCTCTTTCTTGAAATACATTCTGTTATAGTTTCAGTTTTCTTAGTGATGCAAATCTACCTCAGTTTATGCTTAAAACTATAGGGAGCACTTTTACATTATAAGATTACAATTAGGCCTAACACCTTAACCCAAACATAAAGCCACAAGTTTGAGCTGTTTTGTTTCAATTTTTTGTTTAATATAAGTAGAAACAGCACATCCTTGTGGCACGGATGACACAGAAGAGCATACACAGCACACGGTGATATGGAGAGACACAGAGGAGACCGCTGACAAAGAAATTGTTGAATAAATTGTTATTTTTGTTTTCTTTGCTTACATAAAGTGTTCCCGTTGCTTCATATAACCCAGACTGCATGTCTGATGGCAGATGGAGTATTCTGACAACGACTTTCATACCTTTTATGGACCTTGACACTGTTATTTATTTGGTAGTCTATGGGACAGTCTCAAGCCTCCAGGTTTTCATCCAAAATATCTTAAATTGTGTTCTGAAGACGAACGGAGCTTTTACGGGTTTGGAACGAAATGGGGATAAGTGATTAATGACAAAATTTTCAAATTGGGGTGGAGTATCCCTTTAATGCTGCGTTCACACCAAACGCGAATAGAGCGTCAAATTCGCGTCTACCGCGTCTAGTTTGCCGCTTGAACATTTTGAATGCATTAGAGCGAAATAGACGCGCGTAGAAAGCAAGAGTTTGACGCGAAATTGACCCGCGTCCGAGGTGAAATCATTCACTTCTTATGGGAGGGGCAATTGCTAGGCGGTTTGTCTGTTTGCATGATGGCTGATGTTGATCGAGCTTTCGAGGCTTTTTCCTGCACTCGTCCTCTGAATAAACACATTATCTTGTTAGCGAAAAGTAGCTGTATATTAGGGGGAAAATAGTTACTCTATTCGCGTTTGGTGTGAACGCAGCATTATGATCGTGTTCACTCGCGCTCCGCTATGCACGAATCAGCGGGCCGTCACGGCTCAGACTAGGGAACCGGAGCTGATCGCGCCGCGCCCCCTCTAGTCAGTGCTTGTGTTGGGATTATACCAGCACATTTCTGAACCGTCCCAGAAGCGGCTTTTTACACTGACTCCCAGCTTTTAAATGGTATAGTGTATATTGTTACACTTGGAGTAAGACTGGAGTAATAATGCTGAAAATTTAGCTTTGATCACAGGAATAAATTAGATTTAAAAATACATTCAAATAGAAACCAGTTATTTTAAATAGTAAAAATATTTCACAATATTACTGCTTTAGCAAATGCAACTTTCTGTATTTTGGATCAAATAAAATCAGGCTCATGTGTCATGTTGAAATATATAAATGAACATCACATACCTGGCATTTCCAAAATGTATATTGTTTATGTGCTATGAAAGACATACTTTTTTGAAGAGACGTTAGAGAGATGGGAGTGTGTGCCTCGCTTGGTCTTTTAGGTGTGTTCCAGGTTCCTGAGTGGGCTGCTTCTTTGCATTGGCTCGCTTTGCAACAGGTTATTATTTATCTGAAATAAAAAAAATAAGCATGCTGTTTACGCAAATAAACTGCATTAGTAACATTATTGTGATGGTCACTGATACTATTATATATACTAGTAATTTATAGGAAAAAAAGAACACAATTACCACATAGCACATTTATTGTCAGTGATATTTACAGCTTACTTGATACACTTTTTCTTTTTTCTTTTTACCTTAGACGATTGGGTAGAAAAGTGGGGGGGTTAAGTAATGTAAAAATATTTACACCAGAGCTGTCTATGTTATAGAACATAAAAAAAAAAAAAACATCCTGCCATCGTGAAACACTGAGATGATGTTAATGAAACTTCATAATGTTTTACCTGATTATACATTTAGTCAGGAATTATAGTCTGGAAAAATTCTAACTAATAAAATGTATATAAGTTATATGAAAACTAATACAAGTAGATTAATAATAAAAAAGACTTACTCATGTTTATCTCTTCTGGGTCAAGCCGCTTTGTTCTTCTTTCTGAGGTAATCCAAATCTTATTCCTCTCAGCGGTCTTATTGAGGTGAATTATGTCTTATTCCTCTCAGCGCAAAGCGAACAGTAACATTTAAAAAACGTGAAGAACAGTCTCGCTGCTTTGTTTGCTCTGATGAGGGCGGTAACCCGCCACGAGCTTCACTTGGACGCTTATAATAACAATAGCGCGCTCGGCGTGTGGGTGTGGTTGCATTAGATATAATGAAGGGAGATGTGAAAGACTGGACATCACTTTGTTTTCATGTGGATTACTTTATCACAGAATATTTGTTTTTGGTAGCACTTCCTTAGTTTAAAAGTAGACATGTCAAGCTTTCTATAGATATATGTCTCTGTGTTGAGTATTCACTGAAGTAAAAGTTCATTTTAATGACGCGTTTCTAAATAAAGATCACTGCAGACCAAGGCTGCAGACAGTGCACTCTGTTTGTTTTCTTTATTTTATAAATGCACAAAGTTTTTTGTTATCATGTGTGTATACATATAAAAGTAGACCCTTTACAGATTCGTTTGATGTATTGCTTTTATAAGTACGATCAAAACTGAAAGTGTAATTTAAGTTCTTTAAAAGGACTTTGGTGTGAGGAAAAGTCTCAAGGGACAGTGAATGGGCATCTGGAATTTAGGAGTAGCTATAGATAATTATTAGAAAACATGGAGCTGTATTGCTGATTGTTTGTTTATTTACTTATTAAGTCATATCAGCATGTGGCTATATTTCATGTCGAAAACCAGCTAATACATAAATCAATCCATACACAAGTCTGTTATACATATGAGTCAAGGGGGAACAATTTAGAATGTTCAATTTAAGCAGCCTGCGTGTCTTTGGGCTGTAAGCCGTTTTGCTGTAATCAGCTGAAGGAAAGGGTATAGGAATGGATGCCTGTGAGCGGAGTTTTATGTGCAAACTGTGAGCATAGAGAAGAGAAGAATTTTGGGAGAGATCAGATTGAGTGAGTGCAGGTGGAAAAACGTCTTGCCTGCCGCTAGGGGGAGCTGCTGTCTGATGCTGTGGAGGAGAATTCTCGTGATGTCACGTGTGACGGAGAGTGACTCCCTAGGAGTTGCCGGAAGTGCTAAGGGCTCAAAGTTTGTCATTACAGAAGTTTTATTGATACTGAATATAGTTGAAATAACTGTTTGTTATCTGCACAATTGAATTGGATACCTTGGATTTAAGTGTGTTGTTGAAGGCGATCTGTGGTTCAGTTGTCCTCAGCTCTGTATTCTGAAAGACGTGCAATGGGAGCGCTGAGGAAGCACCGGAGAAGCACCTCGCAAGGAGAGCGCGAATTCCATTTCTGCGTCCACCAAGCAAACGATGATGGCGATCTCGGCCTCGGAGAGGGTGGAGGCAGGGAACAGCTCAGAGTCCTCCCGAGATGAGCCTGGGAGTGGACACTCCTAGTCCGGAATGTGCGCAACCAAACGCGAGCACCAAATGAGACACTGTACTCCCTTGGGTCCACAGCAACACACCCGCCACGCATGAAGTTGATTGGAGTAAAGTTAAAAGTTAATGAATCGAATTTCTTTTTCATTCTTGCCAGTGTTTAACCATTCAGCACTCACGTGCTCTCCTGAAGACTGAGTGCTCATGCAAACTTGAAGGGCACACACATAACACCAGGTTCACACATACTCCGATTGCAGTGCATTTACACTGCACACGGTTGCGGTCCGGAAGAGCGCTCCAGGAGCAGTCTGCAGCAGTGCAGCGATAGTTTCCACACCGAATTTGCTGCCCACGCTGAATTATAGTGACAGTGCATTGTTTCCAGTAAATATGTAAATGAAAATGTAGTAATTACACCAAAAATGCATATAATTAAAGTCTGTTTTTCACAGCCAACACATATGGCTTGTTGGCTAGTTTTTAAAGGAAAAGAGCACTTTTAGATAAAAAAGGCAATGATAGATTGCACTTGTGGAGGTAGGAAAAAAAGTTCTTTATGAACCGCAGGATTGCTTGTAATAAAGATTTAAATGCAAAAGAAAAGGCAGTAGAGCTGAGTGTTTGTGATAACGTAAGAAAAGTAGTTTAAATGTTGTGCCACTTGCTTGAGAAACTGTGTTGTGCTGTGTGTAAGCTATTGTGCAACAATAAAAACAAAAATGTGTGAGTGTAAAAACAAAAATTCAATACATGACTGAACATTTAGGTGAGATAAATATATATTTTTGAAAAATGTCTAAAAAATGCTCCCCTCCACCTCTCAAAAAAAAAAAAAAAAAAAAAAACTCTCACAAGAGTCACCTACTGTATAAGAGGGAAATTCCCCCCATTTTCAAAAATGAAATTCAGGCCCTGAATAAATGTCTAAAAATCCTGATTGAAGTATTACTGTAAATAATTCTACATGATAAAAATAAGGCTTTAAAAAGATCTGTATCAGTAATCTACATGATAAAAATAAGGCTTTAAAAAGATCTGCGATGCCCCCCCCCCCCCCCCCCCCCCCCCCCCCCCCGAAGACCACAAAACATACAAAACACATAATTCTGCACAAACAGTTATATTTTATTATAATAACATAAGTGAAAGAGAAAATTATATTTCTCAATTGCACAAATCCTTCATTAGACATTTGAAAAACACATAATCGTTTTGTATTACCTATTTTTATTAGCCATTTCACACAATTCAGAAAAACAAAAATGGGCAGGAACTATAGGCTTGTATTTATAACATTATGAATGAAATGTGTGTTATTTGGAAGAAAGTCGAGGTGTGGTCTGACTTTAGTCCACTAATTCCCCCCTTGTCTGTTCCATTTGGGAGAGACCCAGAGGTGAACTGTCCCCCACGCTCCGCTCCGCCCCGCTCCCCTTTCGCCTTCTCACACAGCTTCTGTGCACGGCAACTTCTCAGCAAGCAGGGGTGCCAATTCCCCAAAGTTAACAGAAAACAGCTTTGCGGTGGCGGTGCAGAGGATTATTTTTATTTTTATTTTAACTGCTCATGCTGCCCCCCATGTATCATGAAATAATGCCGCCCCGGGCAGCTGCTACTGATCGTATCGGCAGATACTGCTTTCCGTGATCGGCCTCAGAAAATCGTCCGGAGAACCCCTAATCACAAACAGTGGCTTCATTTGCTGGTCAAAGATAAAAGAGTATTAACAACTTAGTTGTTGTGTTCATGTCAATTAATAATTATTTAACAACTGAAGGAAAATTGCTTGTGAATCACCACTGATAAGCTACTACTAAATATTGTAGAAACTTCTGTGAAGTTGCGTTGCAATGATTTGTATCGTCAAAAGCGCTATACAGATAAACTTGAATTGAATTGAATTGTGATTATGAGAACCAGTGACAAGCATGTGTTTTTGCTGTATAGAAAAGAGCAGTGTTGATATTTTGTTATTTACAATGGATTTACAACATAAGGTTCATTCTGTTAATGAGCGAAGGAAGGGAAGAGTCTGGTACAGGATGAACAGATAGAGATGTTCACCTGTTAATTGTGTACCCTCTGAAGCATCAGATGACATAATAACTGAACACTGGCTCCATCTGAAGCGTTTAAAAAAGGATTTTTATCTGACTTAATCCTGCTGACCTTAGAGGATTTTGTTAGGTTTATATTATTTTTTTTTTTCCCAGATGCATTTGAAGTGGAAAAAAACAATTTTATGCGTTTCAACACTGCTGTACTTTGTTTCCTAATCTAGCTTTCTAATAAACCTGGCTAAAAAAATAAAATGAATAAAATAATAATAATCTCTGAATATTGTTGGATCTGTGATGAATAGCTCATGTACCACTATTGTAAATTGCTGCATCTGTTAACCTGTTAACCTGCACCTCCCATTATGGGACCCACAGCTGAAAATGCCCTACCCATCTTAAAATTGCAACAGTTCCTGACTTCAGTGTGCTACACACACAATTTTGGTGTCTTTGGAAAGAAGACCCTTTGGGCTTTGGGTAGAGGTGATAATGCTCAAAAAGATAAAAAGTTATAGACACTGAAATGCCTTGAAAAATTGAACCACACTGATTTTTTATTTCATATAAAAATGCATGAAATCTGTCCTGGAGCAATCCAGAAAAATAATGGGTTGAGAGTCTCATGAGTTTCTACAAAATCTTAGACATCGTATAAGTGATTTATTTGAGCACTAGAAAAATACTTTAAAAACAATCTGAGTAATAAAAATAAATAAGAAAAAAAGGATTAGCTATGTATGCCAATTACAGTACATCCTGAGATTGCTAGAAATATAGCATTCACACTGATAGACACTCATATAGTCAATAATCACATGTTGATGGCCAGTTATACAGATGGTAATCATACAGATGCGCCATATAGTCAATAATCACACTCTATTCATATAGACCGCATTCACACTGATAGCTGTGATTACACAGTAATCACACACTAATGTGTGCTCAAACAGATGGTAATCATGCAGATACAGACACATTCCCCACAAAACACACACACATACTGTATATATGAAAAATGTTGAAGAAGAAAAAAAATAAAGAATAGTTTGTGCAACAAGCCGATCACTAAGTTACACCCCTATTAGATGACAGGTGCGTCACAGCGTGTGTCACAAGCTGTCATGAGAGAGTGCCAGAATTCAAATAAACAATATTCTGTGTATCTTTGACACTTTTTTAGTGGATTGTTTCACTCTGTTTGTGACACTGTACAAAACCATGCTATTTTTACTTATTGTTTTTAGCATAAGTTATTCCATAACGGATAAAAACAACACTGTCACCAAAAAACTGAGACGTAAACAAAGGAATTACGATAAAAACAGCCCTACTGCCAATGCATTCTTTGTACATGGTCAGCTCTCAGTCAAGGCAGTTCCAATACGACCAAGTATGCCTTGCAATTTCCCACGCTAGCGGCAGTCAGCAGACGGAACGAGAGGGCTCTATTATAACTGCCTGCTGTCAGGATCTTAATCCCACCATCCGTTAACAGATGGCTATTTATGATGAAGTCATTGGGCTAGAGAGTTTCATTCAACAATCACTCTGGTAGTCCTCAACACCTAATTGCCTGAAGGATGGATCAACCCACTCACAGTCCTCTGCCTGCCTCCTCATCTGTCCTCCTTCCAGCACCAGAGCCCATGCAATTAGACTAATTCCATGTGTCTAATGCGGAATGTCAGTGCCAAATTTTCAATCAGCTGTGTCTATATTGTGGTGCTGAATGTCTTTTTTGACCCACCTGCCCAGTTTGACCCACATGGTGAGTACCATCCATCTTTGTCCCATGACTGCATCTCTAACTAAGACACACATTATAGTAACCTCTCGTCAATCGTGCGTTTCAGCACAAACCCTCATTGACTCCGGATTTCTGGCAGGTTAATTTATCTTGATTTAATTAATTAAACTACTTAGTGATGAAAAGAAACCCTGCTTACAAATACATTGCACCCACACATTGATGTTTCGCATAGGAAATCTTCATCAGGAGAAAATCTCCTTTCATGTGCAGGAGGGTTCCACTGCTGATGTCATCCTGGGACGACGCCTGTGGCTGTTACAACATGCACCTTTGATCTGTTGGTGGAGCAGAGAGATCCAGTGTTGGGGAGATTCCTGCTTTGGTACTTGTCTGGATTTGATCAAGAAGCCCAGAACCAAGAGGTCAGTCAGTATCCAATCTGATCCATCACAGTCCCTCTTTCTTAACTCCACCACTATTGAAAGCCCAGAGGTAACGGTGTAACAGAAGATCCCCTTTGACTACCGGACATTCCAGGATGTGTTCAGCAAGCATCTAGCCACAAAACTACCAGCTCACCGGCCATGGGACTGTGTCATCGACTTGCTGCCTGGGGCAACTCTACCTAATGGAAAGATCTATCCACTGTACATTCTGGAACAAAAGGCCATGGAGGAGTACATCGAGGATGCCCTGCAAGAGTTCATCCATCAATCTACCTCCCCTGCCACTTCAAGTTTCTTTTTTGTAGGAAAAAAGGAAGGCTTGTGGCCCTGCATTGATTACCAAGCTCTCAA
Organism: Cyprinus carpio; assembly: GCF_018340385.1. Classification (NCBI taxonomy): domain Eukaryota; kingdom Metazoa; phylum Chordata; class Actinopteri; order Cypriniformes; family Cyprinidae; genus Cyprinus; species Cyprinus carpio. The sequence goes on along the minus strand of NC_056572.1, from coordinate 17,147,648 downwards.
TTCCTAAATCATCAAGTACTCTTACCCTCTTCCTCTGGTCCCAGCCGCCCTGGAGCAGTTACGAGATGCCCAGATCTTCTCCAAGTTGGACCTACAGAGCGAGTATAACCTCATCCACACATTTGAGGGTGATGAATGGAAGACTGCCTTTGTGACTCCATCTGGACACTATGAATAGGTCCTCCAAAAGCTCTGTGAGTACCATCTACCTGAAATTGGAGAAGTGCGAATTCCACTGTAGCACCATCCACTTCCTAGGATATGTCATCAGTAGGGTTGGGGATCGTTATAAATTTTCCGGTTCCGGTTCCGGTTTCACCTAACGGTTCCGGTTCCGATTCCGGTTCCATTAAAATCATTAAAAAAATAGTGGTAAGGAAAAATGCACAATACTCAACTACTCAATGCTCAATTCTGTTTATTACTTACTGTCAACTTAATTTAAAGGTTGGCAATGTCAAAATTCAACATATATATTACGGTATACAAATTATCTGGTTCCGATTCCATTTAAATGAACTATTATTAAGGTTTTTTTTTTTTTTTTTTTTTTTTTTTTACTATTTTACCTTCATTGAATTTAGTGTTGCTGGAAGGAAGTAAGTAATGCTGAGTAATGCTTGTCCATCAATCAGCATGTGCTTCAAAGTTGATATTTTTTACACTATCAATAACATTTGCTTTTCAAGCAGGAATAAGCTGGTTGGCCAAATAGTCCCTTGAGGGCTAAGATACTTGTTCATTTCCCTAAATTAATGAAATATACACTGTTATACTTATAACCATGTATACACACACTACATAAAGCCCCTATTTTACAAATAATAATGCAGTCAGGAGATGGTGTGATGCAATGAGTGGTTTCCACATGCATGAAAATAAATATTTTATATAAACTTTGTTTATCACTCTTGAAATGACCTGTACACTAAATAATCTAATCCTCATACTTACATAACAATAGCAGTCTATTTATTTAGTGGTCAAAGTTGAAGTCAATATGTATATTAATGACAACATGGGACAAATATAATGTAATTTAGTGGCAGCAGGTGCTGCACGCTGCCGGTATGTACAGTCAGACAAAATGACGTGCACAGTTTTCAAAGGCGCGAGTGCGCGTACAGTTGTGGGAAACGTGTTCGGCATTTAAAGACGCGACGCGGCGCGTGCGTTTGTGGAGTGCGCGTTATTAGAAACAATGTGCTTAGTAATTAAAGAGGCAGGGCGGCGTTTCTGTTATTTGGTTTGTGACATCCTTTACGGGAAACACCGCATCGTCAGAAAACCAGCGCAAGGCTGCTCACAGTGCTTGGTCACGTTTCGCACCAGAACCGTTTTTGGACCGTTACTGCCATGACATTAAAAACATTATATATATATATATATATATATATATATATATATATATTATATATATATATACACACACACACACACACACACACACATATATTATGAATCCTAATGTTGTTTGTTCCTTATGCAGGATGTTTATCACCAAACGTGTGATGATTTGGACCCTAAAACAGTGAGCTGATATTCCAGAAAGCTCGTTGTGTGTTTACTTGTCGCCTTTTAGTACATCAGACTCGATTTGTGAACCATATAGAAGAGAAAAACATAATTATTGCTCTTTCATCCTTCTCCCGTGAGTTTTGAGCCTAGAGGCAGAAAACTGACAGATTCAATTATTTACAGTTGTGTTTTCAGTTTTTGTATATAGCATTTGGAAACCTGCCATTCAGTCTGTGTGAATCTCATGAAACCTGAGAACTTCATGTCCAGCTCACGTTAAACCCTGAAGCAAGAAAATAACAGATAATGTTGCTTAATGAAAATTAATCCTGTTTTTAAAAGCATAATTTGCATTGAGATATGTTATTTTATTTCCATGATAATTAAATGCCCCCACACATTCTTATTATTGAAATGTGCAAAAAATAATGACTAAATATTATTTAAATTGTAAAATGATTGTACATCATGGTATTTTTGTTGTACTGCCTTTATTTCAGTTATTAATCACCACTGAGAAAATCAGGCGTTTAAATATGCTTCATGATCATTACACAACGTGTAATTTAATTTTATGTTTTACCCACGCTTGTTTTTTGTGAGATTTAACCATTTGTCTCTGATGCTTCATGCCATTGTTGTTTTTTCATGGCTGTTTTCAACTTTAAGTCACTAGATGTGTTGACATCTGTTAAATATCTCCAGTTTAAGAAACAATGTATGAAGTGTAATTATCAACATGAGAAGTCATAAATTCGGTCAGAGATGGGGGTGTTGTTATTTTCAGCATCTAGCCTAAATGTTTTGTTGGTGTTCATATGTTTTCTTTACATTCACTGGCTATTTTCTCCTGTTACAGCATTGGCTTGACCATGAAGCAGCAGATCCCCGTGTCAGATGTTGCCCTAGTAACCCAGTAACTTAAAGACAATTAGGTGCAAAGTAGATCAGAATTGGCTTTAGTGCTCAGAAACAGCGGATCACCTCGGTTTAAATCACAATCAGAGATGTCAACCATATACGTGGCACTGTATAGGACACGCACATGCAGTTCATCCAGTTTCAGCTGAAGCTTTATAAAGTCAGGCTGAAGTCCTGTCTTTATTACTCCATCTATTACACCTCCATATGAAGGTCTGGTTCAGTGAAAGCTGCCTGTTCTGTTCATCAGTATATGACGGTTGTTTGACTAGTCTGAGCAGTAAAATGTGTCTCTGGTAAAGAGTCTTTACAAAATCTGATCGTCTGAAATCTGTGATGCTAACTTTGGTTTTGTTACTCTCTTGCAGTGTAGATGCAGCGAGAGCCCAAACATGCTGTTATAGTTTAGGTTAGTTAGTGTTAGTGTGCTCGTGTGATGAAAATGCTGATCGACAATGATCTGTTGTTTCACTACAGGACTGATGATGAGCACAGATTCTCTCCGTGATCTAGTTATTCTGTGATCTAAATCACTCACAAATCTTTTAACAGTTCGAAAATCTCTATTCAGTTTTTGCAAAATATTAGTTCTTTTCATGCTTTTCATCTTCAGAAAGATACATTTTTTCTCTCTGCATTGCATGAAAACTGTGACTTGATTTTCCAAGAAGGCCTGGCAAACTATTTAAAGGGATACTCCACCCCAAAATGAAAATTTTGTCATGAATCACTTACCCCCATGTCGTTCCAAACCCGTAAAACCTCAGTTCATCTTTAGAACACAATTTAAGATATTTTAGATGAAAACCAGGATGCATGTGACTGTCCCATAGACTACCAAGTAAATAACAGTGTCAATGTCCATAAAAGGTATGAAAGTCGTCGTTAGAGTTCTCCATCTGCCATCAGACGTGCAATCTGAGGAGACTGTTGACAAAGGAATTGTTGAATAAAGTAGTTATTTTTGTTTTCTTCGCTTACAAAAAGTGTTCCCGTCGCTTCATATAACTTGGATTGTGACAATGACAAAATTTTCATTTTGGGGTGGAGTATCCCTTTAACAAACCTGTTTGAGATTGATACAGTCTAAAAGGATATCTACAAAGATAGGAGAAATAAAACAATCAAAGCAAAACACTTTCTTTGAATGTTTATTGAAATCCTTTTTCCTCATTAATGTACACACAGCACCCCATATTGACAGAAAAACACAGAATTGTTGACATTTTTGCAGATTTATTAAAAAAGAAAAAACTGAAATATCACATGGTCCTAAGTATTCAGACCCTTTGCTGTGACACTCATATATTTAACTCAGGTGCTGTCCATTTCTTCTGATCATCCTTGAGATGATTCTACACCTTCATTTGAGTCCAGCTGTGTTTGATTATACTGATTGGACTTGATTAGGAAAGCCACACACCTGTCTATATAAGACCTTACAGCTCACAGTTCATGTCAGAGCAAATGAGAATCATATGGTCAAAGAAACTGCCTGAAGAGCTCAGAGATAGAATTGTGGCAAGGCACAGATCTGGCCAAGGTTACAAAAAAATTTCTGCTGCACTTAAGGTTCCTAAGAGCACAGTGGCCTCCATAATCCTTAAATGGAAGACATTTGGGATGACCAGAACCCTTCCTAGAGCTGGCCGTCCTGCCAAACTGAGCTATCGGGGGAGAAGAGCCTTGGTGAGAGAGGTAAAGAAGAATCCAAAGATCACTGTGGCTGAGCTCCAGAGATGCAGTTGGGAGATGGGAGAAAGTTGTAGAAAGTCAACCATCACTGCAGCCCTCCACCAGTTGGGGCTTTATGGCAGAGTGGCCCGACGGAAGCCTCTACTCAGTGCAAGAAACATGAAAGCCTGCAGGGAGTTTGCTAAAAAAAAACAATAAAATAAATAAGATTCTCTGGTCTGATGAGACCAAGATAGAACTTTTTGGCCTTAATTCTAAGCGGTATGTGTGGAGAAAACCAGGCACTGCTCATCACCTGTCCAATACAGTCCAAACAGTGAAGCATGGTGGTGGCAGCATCATGCTGTGGGGGTGTTTTTCAGCTGCAGGGACAGGACGACTGGTTGCAATTGAGGGAAAGATGAATGCGGCCAAGTACAGGGATATCCTGGATGAAAACCTCTCCAGAGTGCTCAGGACCTCAGACTGGGCCGAAGGTTCACCTTCCAACAAGACAATGACCCTAAGCACACAGCTAAAATAACGAAGGAGTGGCTTCACAACAACTCCGTGACTGTTCTTGAATGGCCCAGCCAGAGCCCTGATTTAAACCCAATTGAGCATCTCTGGAGAGACCTGAAAATGGCTTTCCACCAACGTTTACCATCCAACCTGACAGAACTGGAGAGGATCTGCAAGGAGGAATGGCAGAGGATTTCCAAATCCAGGTGTGAAAAACTTGTTGCATCTTTCCCAAAAAGACTCATGGCTGTATTAGATCAAAAGGGTGTTTCTACTTAATACTGAGCAAAGGGTCTGAATACTTAGGACCATGTGATATTTCAGTTTTTCTTTTTTAATAAATGTGCAAAAATGTCAACAATTCTGTGTTTTTCTGTCAATATGGGGTGCTGTGTGTACATTAATGAGGAAAAAAAGAACTTAATTATTGATGATTTTAGCAAATGGCTGCAATATAACAAAGAGTGAAAAAATTAAGGGGGTCTGAATACTTTCCATACCCACTGTATATATATACACTTACATTGACATGTATGCATTTAGCAGACACTTACAAAGCACCTTACAAAAATGGAACTAAAGCGATATGTCAAGTAGCCAACAATATTCATAATATACAGTGCCAGGTTTATTAGACAACTTGATTTGGACTCTGCCCACTTGCTGACTCCACCCATTAACTGACCCTGCCCACCAACTGACTCCATCCACTGACTGACTTCATCCACTGACTGACATCCTACTTGCTGCTCAGAAGTTTTCTCTTTACTGCTACCAACACATCACTTCTGTTTACACTCTGCGTAAACAGCATCTATTACAGTTTGCAGATGCTACAGTGAGTGTTGCTTTTTTGTATTTGGTGTAAACAGTATCTAGCACTATTTACACCTTTTTTATACTCACTGTAAATAGTCACTTCCATAGATTAACAAAGACTCAGGATCTGTGAGATTCTTCACGTGTCTGTGACTTCAGGCCTGATGTAGTTTGCATGATTTGTATGATTTTCTTCTGTGATTCAGCTCATGTGCCGCCTGTGTGTCTAAATGAGACATGTTTGTTTTTTGTCATTATGACCCTCAGCAGACAAAAGCAGCTTATTTAGCAGCTAATTAATGGAGTGTGTTATTGCGTGAGCTCAACTCTGACTAGACGTCCATCTGGCCATTTGCTGAAGTGACCTGATAAAGGTCATCAGTGACCGTGTGTGGCCCAATCTGGATGTCTGAACTTGTTCAAGCTCACATTAGTGCCAGAACTCAAAGAACAATCATCCATAATCTGCATTCTTCATAGACAAAATGGGATGGAAACAAACAGGGCAACCAATGCTTGGTTGGGAGAGATCAGTCTTAAACTCTCTCACTCACTAATACCAGCTATTTTTACTCTGGTACTGTAGTTTGGTTGAGTGATATTCAAATAAACACTAAAATGAATCCAGTAGTTTCACACAAATTATCTGTATTAGGATACAAATTCACAATATCATAATGATATTAAGAACTACACACGTTCATCATTTCATTTCTTTTTATTCACTGCCACATGGGAAGAAAAAAATATGTGGATAATGGATCATGTCTTGGCAGAAGATAGTTAATGTATAAAGCAAATGTAAATAAAAAATAAAAAAATCCTGCAAAAAATCAATACTGAAAATTCCTTCATGTTAACATGGTACATTGTGCCATTGTGCTGTATTTCTACAGATATTTCTTGGAATGCAATAAAATCAATTTTATTTATGAATTCATTATTATAATTATGAATTTCAAATCATTAATTACATACATAGCATTTGATTATCAGGCGGTATTGATTGTGTTGTTGAGTTAGTAGTGGCCCAAGATAGCACAGATGTCTGTTAAAGATCTCTTCATCTGCAGAGCATCTGCTGTGTAAAAACATCTGATATAAATCTTTAAGATGTCAGTTTTACATATATTCTAAATCCTAAACTTCTTAAAGACATCTTCTAAAAGTCTATTTGATGTCTGACAGGAAACGTCCTATAGATGTATTGCAAATGAGCAAACACTCTAAAAAATGTCTTGCAGATGTAAATATCAAATAGACATGTCTGTGATGTGTGCTGGTTAGTAGAGTGACTGCTGTCAGTATTGGGTGCCTGGAATGATCAGACACAAATAAAGATTATCCGTCATGTCAGTTTAATCCAGTGACAATAGTGGTGGGCGGTAAATCTCGTGTCATTCTTGCTGCTCTTTTTAAGCTCTTAAGCTCATCCAGATATTGGAAAATCTTTAGGCCAAATGTATGCGTGAGCTTCACATGCGGATGTGAAAGACTGCATTCGCTCAATAAAGGCGTTTTCACTTCTGAAACTCTTTATGGGAATCCCATGGGTCTGGGATTATTGAACAGATTTGAGTTCATAGAGATACAGACCTGCGTTGTGGAGATCATGACTGGCGTGTGCATAGAGAGCATTAGCAATGTTTGCCTCCTTGCAATCATGCCTCACCTGACGTCTGCATACACTGTCGGATTCAGCACAGTCATGGCTTTCATTACTGGGCTTTACCAAGTAAAGACGCTTTTATGACACATGCATGTCGTCAGTCTGCTTTTGTGTAACATTATTAGATCAAACTTTGTTTTTCGAGGAAACGGTTCAGAGACTAATTAAGAGATTACATTCACTGATCAAATGTTTCACGCCCTGAACTGAAGTTTCATTTGCTTGATCAGATGTGAATGAAAGAGTCTTTAATGTTAATGGACGAATGACTCTCTTAATTCTCTTCCCTGCTTTTATTGTGAATGAGTTATCATGTAATCTTTTGTCATAGCATAATACAGTAACTCGTTTTACCTCTGATGTCATCTGTGTGTTATTTCTTTAATGTAAACTAATAGACAAATATCAGTTTAGATATTTGAGGCTGTTGTAGGTGATTCAGGATTTCTGAAATCACACCAGTAGTTCACAGTCTTTTAATAATGTTAAATGTCATGAAGGTCACAGCGTCCCCATGAGGAAACAAGCTTATAAATAATGCATGATGTTTTTTGAAAATATTAAAAATACAGAAAGTTTTGTGTAAGGGTAAGGGTGCAGTGGCAGTGTTGCCAGATGAAATATGCCAAATATGCAGACATAGGCACAGAACACTACACTCTTAAGAAAAGGGTTCTTCAGCTTGTAACAATAGCAGAACCCTTTGAAAGTGCTATATAGAACCTTGATGGTGCTATAAATAACCTTTTTAATGATAGTTTATTTTAATTAATATTAGTATATTTATATAATATTAGATTTATTAAAATTATTTGAATAAATTATTACTATTGTTTTTTACCCCTCTATTGGCCCTGGTCTTATAATATCTTATAGCTTCTATTAAGATTTTCAAAAAACAACAGCAACAACATGTTGTGTCAATTAGGTATTTTTATTTTATTTAATGACGTGAAATTGTAGCAAAAATGACAGTTATCTAACAACCGTTATTAACAGAATACATTAATAAATGACAATTGACATTGAAAATAAATAAATACTTACAGAGTTAAAACAAAAATAGAAACAAACATTACAAAATAGTGTAATGAAGACCAAGTTCCAGTGAAATACTGTATTTTCACAATTCTTTCATAAGCCCATCATTGTGTATTTGTGACTAAAATCCAGGCTGAAGTCTCAAAATCTAATTATGAGATAACAAGCATCAAAATATGATTTCAATATTTGACATGGCCTTACTCAGTCAATATTAAAGATATCAAGGTTGCATTTTCACAGAATGTTCTTTACATTATATAGGATGATTTTATTTAAAACAGTAAATCACACACACACACACACACACAGAGAGAGAGAGAGAGAGAGAGAGAGAGAGAGAGAGAGACTTTAGCTGGGTTTTCACAGTTTTCACTGGTTTTTTTTTCTCTGTAGGCGACGAGCCTGCAGGATGTGACATCATCTGAAATGCACAAATGAGTTTAGAGATGTCCATTTGTTTATGTAAAAACAATAATGTCTATAAAGGCCAAAAGCAAAAATGGACAGAATGTAAGCCCTTCACAATATTAAAAGAAAAAAGTGATATAAAGTCATGGGATAGCTTTAATATTTTTTTTGTGACTAGGTATGTTTATGCATAAACCCAAGTAATAATTACATTACATTTACATTTAATTATTTAGCAGACACTTCTATCTAAAGTGACTTAATGAGGGTAATAGAAGCAATCAACATGACAAAAGAGCAACAATATATGTGTTGTGACAAATTCCGGTTAGTCTAACGCAGTACACATAGCAAGGTTTTTTTTTTGTTTGTTTGTTTTGTTTTTTGTAATAAATAAACAAAATAAAAGTAGATAGAAAAGAAATAAAATAGACAGAGCTAGTGTTAGAGGGTCAATTATTATTATTTTTATAAGAATTAAAAAGAAGACAAGCAGACAGAATAGAAATAGAATAGAGAGTTCTAGTGGTAAATTAAATAAAAAATTCAACCCTAACCTATAGTAAAGTATTACCAAATTTTGATGCAATATAATTATAATAATATAATTTAACAATGTCCATCCCCCCAAAACAGAGAAAATATCTTTCACATCTACATATCATCTACATGTCTGTCTCTTTTAAAGTTTACATGAAGTGTATACAATGAGTTGCATTTGTAGGTGTTAATAAACATGGTTACGGCTATGTTCATGCCTTTCATTTCGTGTCTTGACATAAATGGAAGCCGTTCATTTCTGCAAGTTTGTGCACGTTTACTTTTTTGTTTTTATACAGATTTTTTTTTTTATTCGGATCCAAACCTGTATGACTTTATAGACATTTAAGATATTCCAAACAATGTCTTTGTTTGTCCATACAATGAAAGTCATTGGGGTTTAGTGTTGTTTAGTTCCCAGTGTTTTTCAAAATATCTGTTTTTGTGTGTGTGTGTGTGTGTGTGTGTGTGTGTGTGTGTGTGTGTGTGTGTGTGTGTGTGTGTGTTTGTGTGTGTGTGTGTGTGTGTGTGTGTGTTTCAAGTCATGCAGGTTTTAAGGGCATGCCTTTTTTGGGTGAACAATCCCTTTAACATACATACATTTTGTGCTAAACAAACATACATTATGTGCTAAACAAATCCTCTGCGGAGGATGATTGAAAATGGAATTAATTGGGTTCATAGATTTGATTTTTAATTACAGAGGTTGAATAGGAGGCCAAAGCAAATGTTAATGCACAACGTGCCCTTTTTACCCATCTAGGCTTTTTTGCATTTGAAACTTTATCAGTAATGAATTATAAACTAGACAGTTTGGGAAGGTTGTGTAGATGTTTAGATTTACCTGCTAAATTAAAGTGGAAATGCATAATCAAACTCATCATTGCTTTATTTTCTGCTGTGTGTGATTTCACATTCATGATGATCATGACAGATTCCAGCACACAGTGAATGACTGAATTTATACATTCATTTATGGTTATAAAAGTATTTTCTCATGAGGCTCTGCCACTGTTTAAAGATAAACATTGAGTCGGTGTGGCGTTTACTCTGATGAAGTTTCCAGTATTTCCAGTTTCCCCTTCAGCCTTTGTCAACAGATCACAGGATTTGTAAAGATACATATGTAATTGTAATGTGTAAAAAGAGTTGACATTTGAAACATAATCATTATGTTGACATTGTGCATATCATTATGTCTTTCACTCTTATGTGTATGTGTGGGTGAAGATGTTAGGGATCATTCTGTGTATTTACTGGTATAATATGCAATGAAGTGAGTATCTGCTGGTCCGCTGACACGTGTGTTTGTTTGTGTGTGTTTGTTTGTGTTGCAGACGCATGATGCTGAGCTTTCTGCTCCTGACACTCCACTGGATGACAGTCACTGCAGCACTGCAGCCATCCACACATACCGCGGCCCTGCAGGAAGGTGAGTGAAGGTCACGTGTGTCAATGAACACACTGATCCCTAGTCATCAATAGTGGAAAATAGGGGTGGGTGACATGACTGAAATCTTATTTCACGGTATGAGAAATTTTATTTCACGATAATGATATATATCTCGATATAGCTCATTTTTTATTTTTGTTATTAAAAATTTGAAAAAGGAGCAAATTACAAACACAATAGAAAAAATAAATGTAAAATAAACTTAATTTATTTAGCTACAGTAGGCTTCAGTAGGTTTAAGAAATATTACAGAAATTGAATGTATAGTATATAAATAAAACACTGCATAGTCTTCACTGTATCAATCAAACATGAACTGATTCTTATTAAAGATCCAAAAGCGATTCAGTCAAGTGCAGTGAGTGATAAACATTAATAATGACAGACAACAGCAGCTAAATTAGACTGCTGTCCCTTTAAGACCAACTGCACGGATCCAATATACTGATACACATCCGGTTTTAACCTTAACTGTTTATGTTTATTTATTAAACCAACTCTGTTTACATGAATACTCTACCGGATGGGCATTTTGACATAATTGTGTGCGTATTTGACCATTCAAGCACAATAAAACACGAAAGAGATCTGTTTTTGAAGTCGTATGCTGTCTGAGAGAGGGGCTTTCATTTTGCGTGCTTCGGCTGTTTTTCAGCATGAGCAGCGGATTGAGACCTTTTTCACTGCTTATTGCACTTAAAGGGTTAGATCACCCAAAAATGAAAATTAGGCTGCGTTTTACTCACCCCCGAAGTATCCTAGGTGTATATGACTTTCTTTTTTCAGACGAATCCAGTCAGAGTTATATTAAAAATTGTCTTTGATCTTTCAAGCTGTTTCATGGCACTCAGCAGGTGTTGCATTCCTTCAGTCCAAAGGACGTGAAATAAAAAGGGCCCTTCCATAAAAAAAAGTGTCTCACACGGTCCTGGGGGTGAGTAAAATGCAGCCTAATTTTCATTTTTGGGTGAACTAACCCTTTAATAAATTCATTAAACATCATGCAAGTCTCGAATTCATGATTGCATGTTGTCTGAGAGAAGCATTTTCTGAGTGTGTTTCAGTCATTGTGAGCAACGCACTGAGTTCTTTTTCACTGCTTATTGCACTTATTAACTCTATCAAGTGTGTCCCACATTTATTTTTTCTCATTTATGCATGTTTCCTTTTCACTCCAAGGTGTATATAAAGTTTAAGTAGTACTATGTTACGCAGATATATTTGCATTGGGGGGCAGCTGTGGCCTAATGGTTAGAGAATAGGACTTGTAACCAGAAGGTCGCAGGTTCGAGTCTCGGTGCTGGTAGGAGTTGTAGGAGTGAATAAACAGCACTCTCTTCCACCCTCAATACCCATGGCTGAAGTGCCCTTGAGCAAGGCACTGAACCCCCAGTTGCTCCCCGGGCGCTGAATATATAGCTGCCCATTGCTCTGGGTGTGTGTTCACGGTGTATTCACTTTTCACTGCTGTGTGTGTGCACTTGGATGGGTTAAATGCAGAGCACCAATTCCGAGTATGGATTACCATACTTGGCAAATGTCACGACTTTCACTTTCATACCATGGAATACATGATATAGCAAAATTTCTAAAGATAGACACTTTATTCCACGGTAACAATATATACCATCATACCACCCAGCCTTAGTGGAAAATGTGTTATTTGCTCAGCAGAGTTGCGCACATCCTGCAAAAGCAACAGGATCATTGAGTCCTGTTTTGTTATGTATCTCTTACATTATTAGTGAAGATAAATATATAAACAGATGAATTAGAAAAGTGCAGCTTATGTAACGACATGAGGGAAAAATCTAGTTCAAACAGATATAATTAGTCTCCATAACAAATGTCTTTACCTGCTGAAGAAATCCTGTTATTAGGATAACTTAAATGAGCCAAATCTGTGCAGTTACATAAGACGTACCACGGTATCAAACTACTCCACCAGTGTATTTACTGCAATAGTCCTCCAGTGTGACCACGATACTTTAAATTAAGTTGTACATTTGCCAATATTCCCATTATTTTGAGTCAATGCCGCAGTCCAATTCAGGCAATATTCTGATTCCCATAATTTTGATTCCCTCCCCAGAATATGCTTTTTAATATGCATTGTAGAATGTAAACACCTTATTCAGAAAACCTGTAAATGTAGTCAGAGAAGGAGCTTTACAGCATCACTGAATCACTGTGAATGAACTTTATTACTGCTTGTCAGGATCAGTGCAGTAAATCTGCCGTATGATGGTGTAATCTATAAATCACAATCCGATTACATGTGTCATGTAAGTTCACTCCCTTTATAGAGCTGTTTGTTTAGAAATGTTGTTGTGATTAAATGTTTTAAACACTGTTTTTGCCTGCATAGGTGTTTTCATTCAGTGTCTCACTATGGTCCTGTACTTCATCATTACGATCATGTGACTGGTCTGATCTGATGATGATGCGATGAATTCACTGTAGTTGCCAGCGTGTCTTTAATAAATTATTTTTACATGCTCTGTCTATCCTGAATTATACATTCTGATGTGCATAAGACAGAAAAAAAATTATGTTCCAGATAAGCACCGAGGCATGATGGGAAGAGGGATGCTGTTGATTAATTTGACATTTTAGATGAGTTAGCTGAAGAAACATGAAGGGAAACACATAATTGATGAAGACACAAAAACTTAACCAAGATTTGGTTGGAGTTCTTGAGGTGGATGAACAAGGTTTCTGAAGGTTTAGTAGCTTCTTTCACTGTTCTACTCACTGTTAATTTGTAATCTGTGTAATTATCAGTAGTAACATGAGGTTCAGTAATGTTCACTTGTGTTTCCTGATGCAGGAAAAGCCAGTTTTTCCAGTTTGGGATTGAATGGAATGTGATCATCTGGAAGATAATTTTTGTTGTGGTTCTTGTTTGTTATGTTCTTTAGACGTGTCCAGATATTTCCAGAAATTGATTCTGCTCATCTCACACAGATTCACAAGGATTTTCTTCTTCTTGTCGCAGTTGGCTGCTGAATCATTTAGTCTCTCTGGTGATCTGAGAGTTTTTGTGAAAAGCACCATGGACATGTGACCCTGAATGACTTTACTTCAGCTCCGATGCACAAATACATGGTCTAAATCAATTAGTTAAAATCTTTATAATTTAATGTTTTCCACTCTGAGTCTCTGCGTTTTCCTGTATAACAGGAACTGTATAACAGAATACTTCCTGTTAAGGAATACTGTATAACAACAGGTTGTTTTAGGTAAATGTAGCACTGAAGCTGAAGCAAGTTTATGGCACATTGAGTCTGTCCGTGTGTGTGTGTGTGTGTGTGTGTGTGTGTGTGTGTGTGCGTACATATATATATATATATATATATATATATATATATATATATATATATATATATATATATATATATATGTATGTATGTATTCTGTGTTAAATATGTTATTGAATATTTTTTTGCTGATAGAATGAAAGTAAATACAGGGTTTCTGTGGGTTCTATGAAGGTCAATTTAAAGGTGCCGTATAGGATGCACACCAAGTGGTTGAACTAGATATTGCAGTCCAAATTCAAAATATTGGAGAGGGTTTTTTCACTCGGCCCCTCCTCCTCAGACTTAATGCACACGCAGGTTGCCAGATTGACGACACAAACAGGAACGAGTGCACTTGACGATGAATGAAATGAAATACACTATGTTTTCCGCCAACTGGCAACCCGGGGTGACGAAATACAGTTGGGTAAAGTGGGAGTGGGCGGGTTTCACAAACCAAAACAAAGCTGGACATTTTCAAAGGAGAATAACTGACGGTAGCATTGTTTTTCAGATAAACAAGTATGTTAACTTAGCATGTTTCTTAAATATCTGCAAACATATAATGGTATTTTTATGGTTTAGTTGAGTCAAAATCTTATATACAGCACCTTTAAGACTCTAAGACTATAAGACGTTTTCAGGACCTACATGACTTTTTAATTAATTTTACAAAATGATAGATTAAGGCTTGAATATCTCTGCTCACAAACACTAGAATATGGAAGTAACTTTTTTTTTAGTACACTCTTATCACATTGCAAAAAAGTGATTCTTCCTCAGTATTTTTGTCTTGTTTACCTGAGAAGCAAAATCTGTCATTAGGGAATGAAAATTTTTTCTGAGCCCATTGACAGATAATTGTTGTTGTTTTAATCATGAACTCTCTTAATTTTGATCTATTTCTCAAAAAAACGACTTCATATCTTAATTTTTGCATCTGAAGTAAATGTAACTTGAATTAAGGATGGTTAGATATTTTTTTCGCAAAACAAATACTGTGGAAAATATGCAGTGCATGTAACATTTAATGCCATGACTTTATAAATTTAAGACTTTCTACTTTGATTTAAGACCTTTTTAGGCTTTAATTTGTGGAAGAGGTAAATTAAGACTTTTTAAGGCCCACCGAAACCCTATAAATAGATTAATTTAAGTGGGTGTACAAACCCGTGAGGACCTGAAAGTGGCTGATGTTTTACTGCTGGTCCAGAGGAGCTGAGAGACCCTGTACATCAAAAATGCTCTTAAAACAAATCCCATTTATTATGAAATCCCATTTATTATAACTGGTGTTAAACACAAGACATGATGTGGCTGTTCTGAGGTGAAGTGGAACACCGTTGATACTCCCTCTTACAGAACTCACTTATCTTGTGATTCGCTGACCACTGTTGCCCAGGGCGAAGCTAATGCTTGTTACCATATTTAATCGACCTATTCGGAAACATGAGCTCCATAAACAGACGTTTATTCCTCTATGAGGAATTTTCTGCTCTTGTCAGAAGAGATTTGCAGATTAAGCTGCTGAGCTTTTGAAAATCTAGTTAGTGGAGTGTCAGTTCCGTGTTGAAAATCACTGTCATTAGCAGATAAGTGAAGCATTGTGAATCTGTGGCACTTTCACAACATTGATCTGTTTGAGTGATACATCAACCAATCACCTGAGTTTGGGGCAGAACTATCTGACTGATTGACCAACGATGGACGAGTGATTAGAAACATGTGAATCATTATTTGAGTTCTGTGCAGATGTAACAATGACACACTTCAGTTTCCTTCATCATTTTTAGTTTAAGTTGGCGTCTGAAGTGATGCCTTTGTACAAACCAAATTAATCATCACTTTTGATCAAACTTGCTTGTATTTTGAAGGCCATGTAATGAAATGTGGCTCGAAGCTAAATGCAGTTATCTGATTCATGAGCATGTTCAGATGAAGACATGTTCATAGAAATTTTTCTGCAGTTGTTGTTCATGTATGTGAAAGGTCAGAAGGTCAACACAGATGAAGACGGGTCACCGTGGAGACTGGAGAGAAAGACCAGAGGGCCAAAATGTGTCATGACTGCACTTTTTGATGCAATGTGCATGTGCGTCACACAAATACAGTCATTCACAGCTGCATATTCCATACTTTCAAACATAAAGATGTTGTAAGTTCACAGATGGATTGAAGATGAATGAAGTTAGATCAGTCGTACCTGTAGCTCATCTGGTGAGTTTGAGAGTGATCACTGACCCAAGATCAGTGCTAGATGTATAATCTGTGTCACAAGGCTCCATCACTGGAGTTCCAGTACAAATCAGTTTACTCGGCTTCATAAAACTGTATGTGTGTGCATGTTCATGTTAAATGATATTAGTTGTTGTTTTTGCATTATCTTTAATTTAAAGGGGTCATATGAAGCAATTTAAATTTTTCGTTACTCCTTGGAATGTTACAAGCTCTTGGTGCATAAAGAATATCTGTAAAGTTGCAAAGACTAAAGTCTCAAATCCAATATTCTTTATAAAAGAAGTGCTGGTCGCTGAGGAAATACATCAAGTTTGCGCTGTGAATTGCCAGATCGGCCTTCACCATGGACGAAGTGGAGTCCAGCCCCGGGTCGTCACATGTGGTTGCCGCAAGCCCGCTCCTTCATCGAATCTGCCGGCCGCACTGTTCTCAAGCCCCCTGGCCATTCCCCACTCAAGCCTGCCGTGTGTGACACTGTGTGTTTCGTTGTGAAAGCGAAACTACTTTGTTTTGCCTTCCAAAAGAGGACACAACTAGAAATCAGTGGTTAAGTTGCATTTACAACACAGTTCCAGAACAGTTCAACCCAAATATTCAGACGTGTGTTGCGCATTTTATGGAGGACTGTTTTCTGATCCTGCAGAGTAGCCTACAATGCGTCTGTGCTCAAAGGCTGTTTCTATAAAGTGAGGCAGTTCCAACTTTGCAAGGACAGTCTGGCGCTTCTAACTCAGCCTGTTTATATTTAAAGAATTTGCAACTGATGATTCAACCGCAAGTTTTAAACAGTGTAGAGTAGCACTTGTGTGTGGTTTCTCCGATCACAAATGCAGACATGGTTTTATCTTTACGCAGCGTGATACGCAATGCAACACAACACTTAAAAACACAGTATAAGTCATTATAATCAATAATTATTTTTTTTTGTATTACTGGTATTATTGGTTTTGTCTCGCCGTGCCAGGAGACAGCATCATAGTATGGTAAGGGGTGTAAAATTTCCGTCACACGCTTGAGGTATTCAGCCAGTCACAATGCACTGGATAGCTCAGCATACACCTCGCTTTTCAGAACGATGAGCTTTGTAAAAATTGATGCATTTCAGAAAGGCGGGGCATGGAGGAGCAACAATAATCTACATTATTAATGTAGATTAAAATAATGTGTTTTTTGAACCTTGCTAATGTAAATAACAAATTTCATTATAGACTAGTCAGCTCACTGTGCATGGAGAACCCCATTGTTGATGGCACTTCAATATCATTCAGAACCACTTTAACTGCATAAACACATTGCATTACACCAAATACACAAAATAATGTTCTTTTTAGCAACGTCATATGACCCCTTTAATATAAAAACCGACCGATCTAAAATCGACAGTCAAACATCTTCTCAAATGATTCTGTATGAACTCTTCTGAACCTTTAAGCCGTTTTTAACTGCTCATTGCTGTTTATTACTCGGTCACAACGCGCTCTCTGTGTCTGTGTTTTGGAGGAATGTGTAGCGGCTAAATCAGATTAGCTTAGTTGCTAGCATTAGCCCACATGTCATAATCTCAAACAGACTGAAGGCGCCTGGTCCCTTTGAACAGCAGAGAAACCAGCTTAATGGAGTGTTCTGTGTTGAATTTTGCTCTCAGTAACCAAACTTAAAACTGTACAATAAAAGAGTCAGTATCAGTCAGTAAACATGTGCTTGATCTGGTTAGCACGTTTAATTCAGCATGTCAAAGCAGCAGCTGTGAATCAAATGAAAATAGCTGAATAAATCTATTTGAGTTTGACTATCAGCATGGATCAACCTGCTGGTTTCGTCTGGCCAGAGGAGGACTGGCCCCCCGACTGAGCATTGCATTGACACACTATTTCCCTATTTTGATACTGTAAAGCTGCTTTGACACAATCTGTATTGTTAAAAGCGCTATATAAATAAAGGTGACTTGACTTGACTAATCAATCAAACTTAAATTCAACTCTGTCTGCACACCATCTCAGTCAAGTAGGTTAGTTATTATGTGTCATGTTAATAATCGACTAGAGCTAATCAGAAGACAGGAACACAACTGTTTTTAATTGTCATTAATTGACCACAATAAGATGTTTCATGTTTCACTTAGTGATAGTAGTAGTGGTAGTAGAACAACCACATCAACCCAAAGAGCTTTTCATAGACAAGATAGGGTCAACACATGAATTGTTTGTGCACCATTTAGGGTGATCAGTTCCTTAGCAAATGATCAATAACTATAGAATGAGAGCTGAGAACCATTGCCTAAATTTCATCAATCGTTCAGAGACCTGAGCTGGTGGGACGCATAGATTTGAATTGAGGTATGGAGGTGCTGTTTAAATGGTAGTCCCGATTCTGGCTGCAACTGAGAGCCAGTGGAGTGAAATGAGGAGGGGTGTTACATGGGTTTTCTTTGGCTGATAGAAGACCAGATGTTCTGCCATGTTCTGAATCATCTGCAGAGGTTTAGTTGTGCTGACTGGATGGACCACCAGTAGAGCAGTGCAGCAGTCCAGTCTTGAGATGACAAGAGATTGGAAGTGTAAAATTTTAACAATCTCCTTAACTCTAACAGAATATCAAAGTCCAACTATAATGATTGGAATCACTTTCAAATCACTTTTCAAAACATTTTTCCAGCTCAGGATCGATAAAATCATTGATAGCCGATCAAAATTCACTTAACATTAAAGAGGTTGAGCATTTAAAAACAGTAGACAACAAAACTGCAGCATTCATGCAAAATAAACAGAATGGTATCATGCATTACTGTGGATGCTAATACTTTCATTATAGTTTATTGTGCCTTGACTTTAAAAAAGGTTTGAGTTTAGGATGTACTTTGTCACTGCTACAATGAAATAAACGTCTTCATTTTTTCTTACATTGCAGATGGAACTAGGCCATATATTTACTACTGTCGCTCACCCAACATGGAGATCTTCACCTGCTGGTGGCGGCCGATTGCTAATCAGGACAATGTCACATACACGCTCCTATACACCACGGGGTGAGGCATGAATAAAACACACTTTACAGAATGTCAAACTCTTTGAAAGATCTGTTTAATATTCAGTCACTTGGATTTATTGTCATTTTCCCCCAGATTAGTGTTGTTTATGTAGAGTGTAAATACTTCTGGTAATTATATAATGCAATGATCCTTGTGAATGCTGTGAATGGTGAACAGATGTCATGTCGTCCTGCAGTGAACACACTCCTCAGGAGTGTCCCGATTACGTGAGCGGTGGCATCAACAGCTGCTTCTTTGATGCCAAACACACTCAGATCTGGGAGATGTACTGCATGAATGTGACAGCACACACACACACTGGGCATATCACCTCCAAGAAACATTGCCTGGACGTGGCCGATATAGGTAACTGTAATTTCTCCTGCAGTTTTCCAGTATCAACCACTGAGCTCAGCACAGACCTTTATTTATCTTTTTCAACCCATCATACATGCAGTTTTCCTGTAGCAGATATTGAGATATCCCAAAGAGTCCGTGATGAGTCCGTGTGTTTATTTTGCCCTACACCAGGGATCCTCAAATCTGGCCCACGAGATCCACTTTCCCGAAGAGTTTAGCTGTAACCCTAATCAATGTCTTCAGGATCATTAGAAAATCACAGGTGGGTGAGTTTGATCAGGGTTAGAGCTAGACACTGCAGTGCATTGGCCCTCCAGGGTAAGATTTGAGGAACCCTGCCCTACACTCTTAAAAATAAAGTTTTTTTATTGGCATAAATGTTTCCATGAAGAACCTTTAACATCCATACAAACATCCAAGCTTTAAAAATAAAGGATCCAAAAAGGTGTTTTCGCATTGATGCTATTGAACAGAGATGGCCAAAGTTGGCTCATGATGACCTGGCATGCCATAAAATATGGGGGGAGAAAGAAAAAAAAACATGCCATTGCAGCATATCTTCATTTATAATGTTTTGTTCTATATTTGCTTTGAAATTTAGAGAATTTACTGGACATAAATGTTATTTAGGATACAAAAAATAATATATTTGGATTTAATGCAACATTTTATTTTGCCCCCCCCGGCCCTCAAGTTTGATTTTTGGCCTTTCATAGTGAAACGTTTGGGCACCTCTGCCATAAAACAACCTTAGCATGAGGAACATTTGAATAATCTGAAGAAACTTTTTTCAATGTAAAGAAACTTTTGTGCAATGGAATGGTCCTATGGATGTTAAAAGTTCTTAAAGGAACCATAGATGCCTATAAATAACCTTTATTTTTAAGAGTGTAGAACCATTCCATTGGATAAAAAATTATTTACACTCTTAAAAATAAAGGTTCCAAAAGGAGCATTAGCAGCGATGCAACAGAAGTACCATTTTTGGTTCTCCAAAGAACCTTTCAGTGAACAGTTCCCAAAACAACTAAAAAAAAAAGAAATCATTAAAAAAAAAAAAAATGTTCTTTAGATTATTAAAATGTTCTTCACATGAAAGAAAAAAATGGTTCTTTGAAGAACTGATCACTGAAAGGTTATTTTGCCAAAAATAAATGGTTCTTCTGTTGCATTGCTGCAAATGCTCCTTTTGGAACCTTTAGTTTTAAGAGTTTAAGCAACTACAGCTAACCTCCTTAACCACAAAGTCATTAATCTACTGATCTCTCTTCAGACTGTCCAAGTATTGAACCTACATATAGCCTAAATGGCCTCCACACAGTTGTAAGCTTTCAGGCTTTCACAGATTAGTTTGTTTTCATGAACTTTCCTGTTCTAGGTTTCTCATGAGGTTTCCTGGAGATCATAATCAGCTCTGATGTTTCGTCATGTTTGTTAATGAGTCTCATGTGCTTCTGTCCCCAGTGGAGATCGACCCGCCCTTTAACCTGACATACATTATGCTGAACGAGAGTTTCGGTGAATCCGGGCGCAGTATTTTGTTGTCATGGTTGTATCCAGTTGCCTCTCAAGTGCGTGAGGGATGGATTACGCTCATCTACGAGCTACACTACAGACATCTCGCTCAGCCAGACAACTGGCGGGTACAGACACAGAGCGTCTGTTTATAGTGTTTCAATTTTCATAATTACTATAGAGCATACTGAAGTGAAAACAAACATTTTACTCTTAAAGGGAAGAGGAGGACTCGTAGCTGAAGTTTGTTGTCTGTGTGGTTTGGCGTCTGTAGGTGAAAGAGCGTTTGCGTGAGCCTCACGTGGAGTTGTTGGATCTGCCGGTGGGAACTTATGAGTTCATGGTCCGCTGTCGCTCCACCAACAGCAAACACTGGAGCACTTGGAGCGAGTCCATTAACATCACCATCAGCAGCAGACCTCTGTCCGGTATACACACACTTACACTTACACACACACACACACACACACACACACACACACACACACACACGTATGTCTGGTTTACTATCCTGTTCGGGACTCTCCATAGGCGTAATGGTTTTTATACTGTACAAACAGTATATTCAATTACCCTACACCAATAGCTACTCCTCAAAGAAAACTTTCTGCATATTTACATTATCAAAATTAATTCTGAATGATTTATATGGTTGTTTCCCCATGGGGACCTCAATTTAGGTACCCACGGTGACGGAGTCCACATGAGTTGGTGTGTATTCAGGTTTAAGTCCCCAACAGGATAGAAAAATATGTACACATACACACACTCACAGACACACAATAACATATCAACCCGTCTGTCACGACTGATAGCTGCAGCTCTAAATGTCTGTCTGTCTGTCTCTCAGATCGGATGTTGGCCTTCATCCTTGTGATCAGCATTGCCATTATGGCCTTCCTCATTATTGGTTTTGGGATCGTCCCACGAAGCAAGAGGTCAGTGAAGTCATGAACCTTGTAGCTCTGGTCTCAGTATCGATGGACTGTCGACATGACATGACTGTCGACACGGATGAGTCTGTAGATCTGCGTGATAGGGTCACATGATCCAGAGGCTTGATCAGATTTTCAGTTTGTTCATGAAGAATCACACACCTGCAGATATCTTTCACATTTTCTCTTATTTTGAATGAATATCTGTTGTACAGGTCCTTCTCAAAAAATTTGCATATTGTGATAAAAAAGTTCATTATTTTCCATAATGTAATGATAAAAATTAAACTTTCATATATTTTAGATTCATTGCACACCAACTGAAATATTTCAGGTCTTTTATTGTTTTAATACTGATGATTTTGGCATACAGCTCATGAAAACCCAAAATTCCTATCTCAAAAAATTAGCATATTTAATCCGACCAATATAAGAAAAGTGTTTTTAATACAAAAAAAAAGTCAAACCTTCAAATAATTATGTTCAGTTATGCACTCAATACTTGGTCGGGAATCCTTTTGCAGAAATGACTGCTTCAATGCGGCGTGGCATGGAGGCAATCAGCCTGTGGCACTGCTGAGGTGTTATGGAGGCCCAGGATGCTTCGATAGCGGCCTTAAGCTCATCCAGAGTGTTGGGTCTTGCGTCTCTCAACTTTCTCTTCACAATATCCCACAGATTCTCTATGGGGTTCAGGTCAGGAGAGTTGGCACGCCAATTGAGCACAGTAATACCATGGTCAGTAAACCATTTACCAGTGGTTTTGGCACTGTGAGCAGGTGCCAGGTCGTGCTGAAAAACTAAATCTTCATCTCCATAAAGCTTTTCAGCAGATGGAAGCATGAAGTGCTCCAAAATCTCCTGATAGCTAGCTGCATTGACCCTGCCCTTGATAAAACACAGTGGGACCAACACCAGCAGCTGACATGGCACCCCAGACCATCACTGACTGTGGGTACTTTGACACTGGACTTCAGGCATTTTGGCATTTCCTTCTCCCCAGTCTTCCTCCAGACTCTGGCACCTTGATTTCCGAATGACATGCAAAATTTGCTTTCATCCGAAAAAAGTACTTTGGACCACTGAGCAACAGTCCAGTGCTGCTACTCTGTAGCCCAGGTCAGGCGCTTCTGCCGCTGTTTCTGGTTCAAAAGCACACGCCTGTGCACGGTGGCTCTGGATGTTTCTACTCCAGACTCAGTCCACTGCTTCCGCAGGTCCCCCAAGGTCTGGAATCGGTCCTTCTCCACAATCTTCCTCAGGGTCCGGTCACCTCTTCTCGTTGTGCAGCGTTTTTTTTGCCACACTTTTTCCTTCCCACAGACTTCCCACTGAGGTGCCTTGATACAGCACTCTGGGAACAGCCTATTCGTTCAGAAATTTCTTTAGGAGGGTGTCAGGTCGGCAGTCTTACCCATGATTGCGGTTTTGAGTAATGAACCAGGCTGGGAGTTTTTAAAAGCCTCAGGAATCTTTTGCTGGTGTTTAGAGTTAATTAGTTGATTCAGATGATTAGGTTAATAGCTCGTTTAGAGAACCTTTTCTTGATATGCTAATTTTTTGAGATAGGAATTTTGGGTTTTCATGAGCTGCATGCCAAAATCATCAGTATTAAAACAATAAAAGACCTGAAATATTTCAGTTGGTGTGCAATGAATCTAAAATATATGAAAGTTTAATTTTTATCATTACATTATGGAAAATAATGAACTTTTTCACAATATGCTAATTTTTTGAGAAGGACCTGTACTTTATTGTACTATACTTAGCTTTGAGGAACACATATAAAACATAACCAAATACTTGAGTAAAAACACAACATGCAAGAAAGAAAAAAGAAAAATAATAAGAAAACATAACAAAAAAAACTGTTCAATCTTTACTTAAGAAGAAAAAAATGTTTAAGATTAAATAAATCCACAGTCTTCCTAATATGATCCATGTTTCCAACTTTTGCAGATGGTTCTGTCTGACCAAAAACCTAAACCTAAGACAAAGACCCTTTCAAGGAAAGACTGTTAACTTGGTGGCCATATTTGGGCAACCAAAACCAAGTCCAATCTAAATGAATGGGTAATTTTGAAATCTCAAAAACTGCCTGCTGAACTCACAATTAAATCAAATCAGCAACAAAATCCGAAATGAACTGCCCCATGATTGAAGTTCCTTATGCTCAAATAGTGTTAAAAAAGTTTATTTTTCCGGTTAGACCAGTTAATGCACATGTGCAGTCGCATGAGTCTCAGGTTTTTATGGGAACTGGAGCTTCTAACGGCAGCTGCAGTGATGCAATGTCTTTACCAATCAGTGATTGGCTCTTTCATTAAGAAGGCGGGGCATTTTTCGCCATATTGCATGTTGCATTTTCTCCCATTCATAAGTAAAAGCGTGAACCGTCTTTGTATATCTATAATCTTTGTCTGAGATCACATACATTGTGGGGAAATGGATTAATAAACATACAACTCTTACAAACGTAAGAGTTTAGGAGATACAATACTGTTAGGTCAGTATAAAGACAATACAAGTCTATGGGAAATCCCCACTAAGAGACCAAAACAAATGTGTGTGTAATTACTTTATATATTTAGAATTTAATTACTTAAATACAATGAAGTGGTTCAATCTGACAAAAACCTGTTTTTGAATTGTAAAAAATGTTGTCTGCAATGGTTAGTGTGTGGGTTAGGGTTAGGTTACAGTATTTATAAGTAGCAGTTTATAAAAACAACAGAATGGAATATTGTCATTTAGATAACAATGTGTGTCTGTGTGTTTTCTATTATTGTCCCATTGACATTTTACTCTCCATGTGTTCTTTCTGCAGAATTAAATCATTCCTTCTGCCACCGATTCCCAAACCACGCATCCGAGGGCTTGAACCTGTTCTGCTGAAGGTCTCACTGTTCCGTCACATATCACATATTACATTGTTTGAGTTATTAGTAGTGTTTTGATCAACCATCACTAGTACTATTACTGTTCAAAGTACCTCTAACTGTAAGTGTGTATTCAAATATCTTAAAAACTGCATATCAAAATCATGACAACCAGCACAACACTGTCTATGTTTACATGCACAGTCTGTGGTTTAACTGAATTCATTCCAATTGATGAATCTGAATGTAGTGTTTACATGAACGCTAAATAAAGTGATCGGGTTGATGTGCGCGTTTATATGTCACAAGCTTCAAATCGGAACATAATAACTACTCTCCTGCATGGTTTCTTTATTTGTTTTAACAGCAGAATTCATATTTATCCATTTATGGATAAATATATGTATAAACCGCTGTGCTGTGCTGCTTATATTTATCACGCAGTAAAAATGCCCATCCCCTCACCCAAATGGGTTGCCTGTGGATGAGAATCCAAAACAAGGACTGGTGGGAGGTTGTCCTGCTCCAGTTCACAGTTGCCAAGTGAAAGAAGAGTTTTATAATGACAAGACATGCATTTATACAACACTTTATTCAAAATGAAGAACCGCTCGTTCCGCACGTCATACGTCATTACACTATTTCTGCATCATTGCACATGCACTGTCCTTTCCGTTTCTGGGTTCAGTCTGATCGAGTGTTTACATGCACTCTCAATCGTATTAGAAAAGGAATAAACCAACCCCTTCAATCTGATCGAAATTTCATTCCGATTGAGCCATCAGTACGATTACAAATGGATTATTTGGTTGCATGTAAACGTAGCCACTGTTGAATGATTTATTAGAAACCACGTGAGGAACTTAATTTGAAGAAGCATCTGCTTTACCTTCTGTTCTCTATGTCCTTTCTTGTCCCTCCAGAAGGGGAAGATTGACGAGATCAATCATCATTTCTCCAGTTTTCACAGCTATAAGTCACCACAGTACTGCATGGAGACTTGGTACCAGGTGAGCGTGGACATGTGTCCATCTGCGATGCCCAACAGTTTCCCGTCTCAATATAAACACGAGGATGCGCCGATCACACAGCATGTCACTTGCCCCGATGGACAACAGTCTGTTCAGACAAGCTGCAGTCCTGCGCCATATTGTTGTAGCCCTGCCTCCTACTGTGAGGGAACCACGCCCCCTCCAAACACTGGCCACGCCCACCCTGAGCTTGTGTCCGTCCCAGGCATGGACTACAGCATGATTCTAAACTCGGCCCCTGCACCACCTCGAACTCATGACTTCTATACATGTGTGAATGGCTTGATGCCTGATGGGGTGCTGCATCTGGTGCCCTGCCTGCCTGACATGCTGAAAAACACACCCTACCTGCAGTTCAAAGAGGGAGCGGAAGATGGCATGGACAAGAGCAGTCAGCTAGCAGTACTGCTGGAGAAGCAGATGGAGGCACTGTTGAGCGTGAGTGAATCAGACCCAAGCGAAGCTGCCATGCCTTTGCTACCTCATTCATCAGACACAAACTGAAAGCAAATCAGCAAATGCTGCAATGTCTGGTAATGACCATGCGACATACAATCACATGCCTCATACTCATACACTAACACAGCCCAGGAGTCACGCAGTCTGTTCTGGTTTGTTTTGATAGGAAATATGACTGGTGTTTCAGTTCAGAATGAGTGCATTTGCATGCAGGAAGGCTGATTCACAGTACATGCGTCAGCAGAGCATATGTTTTCACTGCTTATGTTAAGAAATAAGGTTGTTCACATTGAAGCATGAGTCTACTTTTGCAACGATGCTCATGCACAATTAAAGTAACAACACACTGTTGATGGACTAAATGAATATTATTTGAATCTGAAAAAAAGTTGTAGTTTTAATATGAATTAGAGAAAGCCATGTAAATTATTTAGTTACCATTCAGATGCATATTTCCATATTTATGTAAATAAGATTTTACAGTTATCAAGGTTGTAATATTTTTCAGTGACTCACTTCTGATCACCATTTAATGTCATAATGCTTATTTCTAAATGAAACAGTCACTGTAGTTAACTAAAAATCTCTGCATAGTAGGCAGAAACCCTCTCGGTGTGAATTCACATTTGAATTTGCTGCTGTATTTTCGCTCACGCTTGCAGTGTGAAACAGGCAAG